>NC_071260.1:27191149-27308649 GCF_023375685.1 Ictalurus furcatus | reverse complement strand
GTCACGAGAACTGATACTTCGGTACCAAGTCAGTACCAACCTTCTTAAAATGTACTTGTTTTTCTGCAGTAGCGTAGGTACCGTTTGTAATGAAGTTACCGAGGATGCAATTCTTCCAGACCTGATGGGGGCAGCAAATACGCGCAAGTGTTTTAGTCGGTCCACAAGTGGTGAAGAAGAAAAACAACAACTACATAAGTTTATCTCTGCCCCGACTTGTTGAGAGGAAATGTGGTATGGAATATGGAAGTACTTCGCATTCGAGGCGGATGATAAACATATAATTGATGCTCTGAAGCCGGTGTGCAACTCATGTTATCTTTCATTTCAAACAAAGCGAGGAAATACCTGGAATTTGGCGAAGCACCTAAAAGATGGGTCCTACATTGTTGGTTTGAGACAGCTGGCATTGTGGCCGTGAAACCAGCTAATGTTATGCTCCATGTAATGTTTGCGATAGCTAGTTATTTGTTAACGACGCTAACGCCTTGCAAGGTTATAAACTAGCTCCTAATGGGCCACCGTGCATCGCCATCCAGCCCGTGTCCTGTCAGCTAAATGTAGCCTAATGTCACTAATAATTATTCAAATATTCATGGTGTTAATAAATCTTTTTGGCCTGCCACCATACCAGTGAATTTAAAGTAATGCTTGCATTCAGAATATAAGGGGTGTATGTTCGTGTGTGCATTTAGGAGTGCACCTCCGCTGTATCCTCCACTCATTGTCAGACAGTGTTTAATAACTAAAATATCCCCCTCTCTCTCTCTCTCTCTCTCTCTCTCTCTCTCTCTTTTTGCCAGTATCAGCCAGAGGAGGATGTCCTCCAGGAGAGTTTTTAATTACATTTTTTTTTATTTGATTTTTAAACCACATCATGGTATCGACTTTGGTATCGAGTATCATGTACTTTTGGTGGTATCGGTACCGACTACTAGATTTTTGGTATCGTGACATCCCTATCACACATACATACATATATCTCTCTATTTCACACACATACATACATGTAGAAATATATAGTGTTTTTGTAAAAATCTGTGAGCAAACATAAATGCTTTATTAATTAATGGGTTTCCTACAACTATATGTACAATATACTTAGAACCAAATTGGCAAAAGAAACCCAATGATAATCAAATATTCATGATAACCAAATGGTACTTTGAAGATGGGTGGGCTTTACAGTTTTGGTTAGTCTTCTATACGTCTTTTCTTGCTGGGGCTCCCTGAGAAAGGGTTCTCCTGGTGGCTGACTGAGTCAGTCTGCTCAGTGTCCTCCCAGTCATTCACAGCCTCTAATAGCGCTGACTCATCCATATCCTCCTCTGAGAATGATCTCTGGAACATCTCTGTGATTCTTTGCTGTGTGGGGTCCTGAGAATTAAAGAAGCAGATATGGACCATTATTTAATCAACATTGCAAAGAAAAGGTTCTAAACTGTATTGTGCATAAAATTTTGAAGTCTAGTACACACAATCAAAAAGGGTTGAATTTCTCATATGTGCACATCATACGCACAAGTGTACACAATAAGGTGCTCGTTAAACACAGACACAACCACAGTTAACCATATATGGTATGTAGGAATCGCTTCAAAGGGCAAAAAGGACTGACCGTTTTACTAGTGTCATGGAAAAACACGCAAAAACTCAACTTTTTTTTTTCCCTAAAGAAGAGACAAATCAAGTGTTGTTCAGCTATGCTGTATAATGTGCGTCATTTTTACTCATATTTTTGCACACAGCAAGGGAGCTATAGACACCACAGGGATTTATATTTCTGGTGGTGCTTTAACTATGACAAGAACATAGACACTAGATGTCAAGAACATAGACTACTAATGTCAGGAAAGCCAATGATTGAGCGACTGTATCCCCAATTTCTCTCGGAAATGTTCCTGTAGCCAAAAATAAGATGGTTGAAAGGACTTGGACATGCACATATATTGCATGTTCTCTCAGGTTTCCCTAACCAACTGTGGTTCCAGCTGATGGTGTAAATCTATTAGTATGTTTTTTTGAGTTGCTATCTGCTGATAGGCCACTTAGAGCTTTGAGCCCTAAAAAAAAAATTCAGTCCTATGCTACTAGGTGAGATAAGCCATGCTGCGCTCATTAAAACGCAACTACAATGGTGCTTGAAAGTTTGTGAACCTTTTAGAATTTTCCGTATAAATACGACCTTCTAAAAGTAGACAATGACAAACCAGTTAAAGAAATGAGACAGAAATATTATACTTGTTCATTTATGTATTGAGAAAAATGATCCAATAATACACATCTGTGAGTGTCAAAAGTATGTGAACCCCTAAGATTAGCAGTTAATTTGAAGATGAAATTAGAGTCAGGTGTTTTCAATCAATGGGATGACAAATCAAGTGTAAGTGAGCACCCCGTTTTATTTAAAGGACAGGGATTTATCAAAGTCTGATCTTCACAACATGTTTGTGGAAGTGTCTCCTGGCATGAACAAAGGAGATTTCTGAAGACCTCAGAAAAAGAGTTGTTGATGCTCATCAGGCAGGAAAAGTTTACAAACTATCTCTAAAAAGAGTTTGGACTCCACTAATCCACAGTCAGACAGATTGCGTACAAACTGAGGAAATTCAAGACCATTGTTACCCTCCCCAGGAGTGGTCCAACAAAGATCATTCCAAAAAGCACGACATGTAATAGGCTGCGAGGTCACAAAGGAACTCTGGGTAACTTCTAAGCAACTAAAGGCCTCTCACATTGGCTAATGTTAATGTTCAGGAGGAGTCCTCCATCAAGGTGGACACTGAACAACAATGGTGTGCATGGCAGGGTTGCAAGGAGAAAACCACTGCTCTCCAAAAAGAATATTGCTGCCTGTCTGCATTTGCTAAAAATCACGTGAACAAGCCAGAAAGCTATTGGGAAAAAAATTGTGGATGGATGAGACCAAAATAAAACCTTTTTGCTTTAAATGAGAAACGTTATGTTTGGAGAAAGGGAAACACTGCATTCCAGCATAAGAACCTTATCCTGAAACATGGTTTGGTCCTCTTTTACTGCATCTGAGCCATGATGGCTTGCCATCAATGATGAAAAAATTAATTCTGAATTATACCAGCGAAATCTAAAAGAAAATGTCAGGACATCTGTGCATGAACTGACTCTCTAGAGAAAGTGGGGTCATGCAGCAAGACAACGACCCTAAGCACACAAGTCATTCTACCAAAGAATGGCTAAAGAATAATAAAATTAATGTTTTGGAATGGCCAAGTCAAAGTCCTGACGTTAATCCAATAGAAATATTGTGAAAAAAAATTCTGGCTGATCCATACACTACATCCATAATCCAGGCATGATCGAATTAGGGTTCATTAACCATTCTCTCCATGGTTTTGCATAAGCAACTTGTCATGGCTATTGGGCAGTAGCTGTTGGGGTCATTATGATCTTCACCTGCTTTTGGGATGGGAATGATTGTTGCTTCTTTCTACGTGAGCAGAATATTCCCTGATATCCAAATAGAGTTAAAACGTTTTAACAGTAAAGACAGGACAGTCTTTACTTTAATCAGATTCCAGACCTTTTTTATTGAGGTACTTGATGTCAGAGCTTGTACCCTACCTTAACAAGATTTTCACTTGTTGGCCTTCTGAAGAATAATCTTGCAGCCTTCTTCCATTCTTGTATAGCCATCTTGCATTTTATCATCAAACCATGGCATCAGTTTGTATTTTGTGTTTGGATATGTTTTTGAAATGGCATCATTTGTTATGGAGATGAGTGTATTGGTGAAATATTTAATAACATCTGGATAATCTTCAGGGGCTTCATTAAAGCTTTCATAGCAAAGTGTTTGAAAATGATAACAGTCAGCTTTTTTAAACTGCCATCTTGGTATTTTTAGAGCTTCTTCTCTTCCTTTCAGAGTTAATCTTAATGGAAAGTGGTCGTTACCACAAAGTTCATGCCATACTTACCATGAAAGGTCTAAAAAATAATTCAGGTTCACAAATTTTTAGGTCACTTGCCGAGTATCTTCCGTGCCCTGGGTGTAGGTAAGTGGATCCATCATTTATAAGGCATCATTTATAAGGCATGATTGTCTAGGAATTCTTCTATCCTCTTTCCTTTGTCACATTGGGTATTTCCACACAGAATGTTGTGACTATTAAAGTCTCCCATGAGTATATACGGAGAAGGAAGTTGAGCTACTAGGGCATCCAGGTCCTTGTGTGTAACAGTAAGATTTGGTGGTATGTATATGGAACATACTGTAATGGTTCTCTGTAGGGTTAAACGCACTGCTGTCACCTGTAAATTACTGTTCACATTGATGAGACTATGAATCACATCGTTTTTGATTAAAATGGCTGTGCCACCAAATGTCTGTCCATTAGTAGGACCAAAAGTATTTAAAATTGTAAACCTTTTAAAAGAGAAGGTAAACTCTGTTGGTAGTTTTGTCTCCTGGAGACAAAAACCAAGGGGGATGAGAACTGAAACTAAGCGTTGCAACTCTGCAAAATTTCCCGAGTCCACGACAGTTCTATTGGATAAAAATATTTTCCATTCTCATGTAGGAAAAATAGGAATATTTCCCCTGATTTGTCCTTTTGGGGATGAACTTCTACTCAGTCTATCCCTTTCCTTGCACTTCGACATCTTTGGTTTGTTTTGTCTTTCCCATTTCATCTTTTACTTCGGAACAACTCGATCATCTTGTATTTCTAGTTGAAGTTTGGTTTTCTGTTTAGTTCGGATTAGACTGAGAATTGATTGCAAATAGATTCACTTTGGGTTCCTTTATTTTGGTCCTTGGGAGAGATTTATTGCTGTTAACATTTTGAGGTTTATCTTTGTGCATCCAGGTAAAGTCTGTCTAGGATTCCAGGGACTTCACAGATTTCTTGACAAAGGAACCATATGTTTTATTCAGTGTAGAAGGAGGGACAGCATCTACCATTCTCCTTGCCTCGGGGTAACGTATCTTCTTTGTGCATCTGATTCTCTCCATTTCCTTTTCCTTAATCCATGCAGGACATTCTTTTGATGCAGCCGAATGGTCTTCTGTACAATTACCACATTTGGGTGGTTTTTGGCAGCTCTCCAGGTTGTGATCTTCACCATACTTGCAACAGATGCTTTTATTTTTGCAACTATTTGACCCATGTCCATAGTTTTGACATTTAAAACATCGCAGTGGGTTGGGCACAAATAAATCCACTGTGACACTAAAATATCCGATTCTAATTCTTTCTGGGGGAAGGGGTGTATTAAAAGTGATGATGTATGTACCAGTTTTGAAAACTCGTTCCTCTCTTTTGATTATTACCCTTTTCACATTTACTACTCCTTGGGGTTTGAGCTTACAGGTAATTTAATCTTTATCTACATCATCCAAATCTTTAGTGCGGATCATTCCTTTGCTGTAGTTTAATGTTGGATGAGGTGATGTCTTTATGTGAACTCCAGTGAATAGTGTGGCTTGTAGTAAATTCTCTGCATTTTACTTTTTACAGCATTCCACTAGAATTTGTCCCGATCTTAACTTTTTCACAGTTCCTGCTATTCCTGTGATACCTTATGTATAGCAAATGGAGAAAGTTTAGTGATTGGTGATACTGCTTCAAGGATTATAAACCTTGTCCACGCTTCACTATTTGGCATGATTAAACATTTATTCTCTAAGGTGCAGTCTGTATACAAGTCTAGAAACCGCTTCTTGGAACTGTTTCAAAGCTATACTTAAGTTTTTTGTTATTCCCCACCCACCTCGGAGCCCAAAAAGAGAGTTATGCACAGCGCCTTGGAATTCCAGCAGATTATGCATCAGGGCTATAAGAATGATCTACTTGAGCAGGTAAAGCAGATTATAATATGCTCTATCCACTCGATTGACCCATAGCAAACACTTACTGGGGATTCTGGAAAGTTAGCAGTTGTTAAGCTATCACAGAACTCTCAGAGCATGCCTTGACCAGCAGATTGATTGGAGTGAGCCATTCCAACCACCCGTCTAGTTGAAGTATGAGCCAATGTACAGTATTGAAACAGTGGCAGCCGCAGCAAACCATATTTCTCAGACACCAGGATCTCTTCCTCCACCGACACAGGTCGCAACTTACAGCAAACAAGTCTTCGCTTTTATCGTTCTTTGCGAACAGTATTGGGATACTGAGGATCTATTTTACTCTGGATAATTACAGAGAGAGATGAAGGATGGTATTAGAACATCTAGATGGAAAAGGTGTGTGTAAAAAGTATAATCGAGAAAAATTTAAATATAATAAGGGGGGCTGAAGAGTTATTCTCTCGTTCCCTGTTCTGTTCACGAGCTGCCACCAAGAAGATGAGTCTCATGTCATACCCGGTAGCCTTTTATCAGTCCATAGAGGATTTCAGAGTATTTTGTTGAGGCCAAAAATGCTCGATTTACTGCAGCTTTTTTCAAAATCTGCGATGCAATTTACTGAGTATTTTTTGTGGAAAATTTGAATTAGCATAATTGCAATTCCACTAAATTGCACGGTCTTTCACAGTGATGTTTGTTGGTAAACGAGACCTTTTAGCTGTACTCATGTTCGACGCACCTGAATCGAAGGGGGCTTTGGCTGAATGTGCATTGTCATGACATCACATGGCACGTTGTGATGATGTCACGTGACATCACATGACACATCACATGACATCACACTGGCCCAAATCTGCAGAAAATGTGCTGTAATTTTGAAAGATTGCAAGCAAATATTGTGGAGTTTCCTTGATTCTGTATTAATGCCTGTGATTGCAAAAATCACTAAATCCTGGGGGGGGGCTGTTTTATGGGATTTGATGGCATATATTTTTGTATATATTCTTTTTACAGTTGTGTCGAAGCAAAGCACTTTGGTTTTATCAAAATACTGCCACATTTACAGCACTTCTATTTTTACAGGTTCCGGAGTCCAAAATTTGCACCCCAAAAAAAAAAATATTTTTAATTTAAAAAAAATTCTCCTACCTTGCTGTGGAAGCTGGCACACTCTGCTTTGTCTGAAATATTCGACTCGGACAAGCCAACCTGTTCTAGAACATTCATCTTCTCCTGGATCATTGGCCTAGAGACATGGAATAGTCAGTGTTATTGACACAAAGGCAATAAAGAGACTGATGTAGTATTTCAGATCCAAGTATTTTCAATTACCATAGGTAGTCATCAGCTGTGCCTTTGGCTACCAGGTAGTGAATGTCCACACTGCTGGTCTGACCAATACGGTGCACTCTGTCCTCTGCTTGGATTAATATCTGTAAAAGTAAAAATACTTGGGTATGGGACATACAGCTACATAATCAGGTGCATATTTTAGTCTACTACTGATGTTGCATGTTATGCAGTCCAATGCATTAAGAAATGAATTTTTAATTAGAGAAAGAAAACAAAAACAAAAAGACAACCACTTCGTGAGCACATGTTCCAGCACATGGAAGCACTTTCTGGACTGAGAAAACAACTAGAAGTAAAGAAGGCCATATTCTATTCAGAATATGTCAGTCTATTCAGACTGGGTTAGTTTTGCATGATGGGGTGGTGTAATGTAATTATTAACATGGAAATATATACACTGGCACGCAACAACACACTCAACCCTAAGTCCAACAGCAAGTGGTTTTAATGAAAGTCAAAACAATTTGTTTTTGTTAATATGATAAGTGTGTACTACACAGACCTTTTGATATTATGACCAGAGTACACTCATGGCATCATGAGGATGCTCCCATATCAGTAATTCCTTGACCATAGTATTATAAGGCATTCAATCCTAACCCAGATAGAACCTTATATTTATAAGGTCTTGAATTTATACAAACATCTCTTGTCCCTTTGCAAATCATATGCCAGATATGCCATATGCAGGGAGCTATGCCAGAGCCATATCACCCTGCAGCTCTCACCTGGTTTCCCATTGAAGCTAAGCAGGGTTGAGCCTGGCCAGTACCGTGATGGGAGTCCTCCTGGGGAAAACTAAAGCTTGTTGCTGGAAGTGGTATTAGTGAGACCAGCAGGGGGCGCTCAGCCTGTGGTCTGTGAGAGTCCTAATGCCCCATTATAGTGACTGGGAACCTACACTATAAAAATAATACCGTCTTTTGGATGAGACGTTAAACCAAGGTCCTGACTCTCTGTGGTCATTAAAAATCCCAGGACACTTCTCGTCAAGAGTAGGGGTATAGCCTGGTGTCCTGGAGAAATTCCCCCATTGGCCCTTCTCGATCATGGCCCCTTAATAATCCCCATCTCTGAATTGGCTACATCACTCTCTCCTCTCCACTAATAGCTGTTGTGTGGTCCAGGTGGATGCTACACACTAGTGATGGTTGAGGAGTTCACCCCCCCGTAAAGCACTTTGAGTGTCTAGAAAAACACTATACAAGTGTAACTGTAACTAAAAATCATAATTAGTACAGACATCTGGCAGGAACATTACTTAACAGTCATACTAACAGTATTTATGTCAAACTGAAACTACCGTACCAACTCTCAAGAGAGGGGCGTATGCAATACTACACCACCTGCCATCATGACATGTTTAACCCTGACAATTTCAGGCCAATTTACATCTCTAATACTGTATACCATACTAATCTCATATCATAGGCATGACTCCCACTGTGTTTAAACAGAAGGCCTTCCCCACCATTAAGTAGAAGTCACAAAGCCGGTTGGACGACTGCCAAGAATGCCAAGAATCTCTACACCGCCTGGCTGAATAAAAACCTTCACACCCTCAAAGAAGCACACTAACCCCTGGGTTCCAGAAGAGCTCTGCAAACACGACAAGGTCGGCAGTATGCAGGGTGAGGCCCATATTGGCAGCTGTGATAGAGAGCACAGCCACACAGCTCTGCTCAGAGAACTGGAACTTCTCACACAGCTGATGGCGATCGGCTGAGGGTGTAGACCCATCAATACGGATATGATTGATTGCCTGTGGTGTGGAAGAGAAGACAAAAACTGTCAGCACAAAACAACAGGCCTTTAGAGCCGATAAACATTCCAGGATATATTTTAGATCAAACAACAGTTAGTTTCAAGTCAATAATTTGATTGGACAAACGGCGTTACAAGAGTGCTGATGTTTAGTATGGTACATTTCACCATTTGTATCACTCCGCTTGTCTGCGTTAACCACATAAAATTCAAATTCTAGTAATAGTTTGTTACACTGAAACCGTTACTACACTTACTATGGGCCGTCAGCGAGCTGCGGCTTCTTTGGGAACTATTTTCTCTGTCGGAACAAAAATAAAGAAAATATTTGGCCATATAATGTCTGAAATGTCAGTTACTCAAAATGAATTTCTTGTACTGACCTTCAGCATGGCTGTGATTACCTGCTGGCGAATCACAGCTGTGCTGATATTCGATATAACAGCACTCTTGCTCGTGCAATATTGCTTAAACTAGATGAGTGTATTGTACAAATCGAGTGTCAGGTCCAAGTTTCACCAAAATTTTGAAAAAACCCATTAAGCCTCTAGGAGTTTATTCTTTCTTTGGGTTTGCTGAAAGTGTGCCGGAAGATCTACAACTCCTTTATTACCTTATCAGTAAGCTCTTTACTTATGCTGTCCAGGACCCGTTTGTGATGCGCAAACACCAGAAACTTCTCTCGTCCACACTCCAGCATGTCTGAAATGTACTCCCTTGCAGAAAAGAAGAAAAAATTATTATATATATATATATATATATATATATATATATATATATATATATATATATATATATATATATATATATATATATATATATATATATATATACATACACACACACACACACACACACACACATACACATACATACACACACACACATATGAGGCATGTAAGTCTGTCAAAATAAAAATAAAAAACAAGTAATGATTAAACATTATCAAAAGTGAAAGCCCAGCATTTCACAGCAGTGTTCAGGGTTTGTATCACGATGTGTGCAGTGTATCAGGGAGTCTAGGTTCTGTTCAAGTGATTCTGAATAAATGATTACTAAAAGTAGAAATGCACATGGCCAAACTCACAGGATAGCTCTGATCTTGGCCTCTGCTGTGTGGTTAAAGAAAACCAGTAGAGCCTCCTTCTGTTGCTTCTTCTGCAGAAACACAGAAAGAAAGTTCTGATCCACTTACAGGCCTACAATTTGTGTGTCAGGAAAAATCCAGGGAAAACCTTCATATGGTGAAATTCTGACAGTTATACGTTACATGGACTGAAATGCGTTTCTCTTTCGTATGCATCTCAATCAGAAGTACTAGCATTTCCAAGTCTGGTTACAACAAAAGTGAAAGATTAGAAGTGTATTTAAAGATTGCGAGCATTTAAAGATTTCACTGACAGGACAGGAGCCTCATCGTCATCTCTTTAATCATCATCTCTCGTTATGTCACTGAGATTTGTTCTGTAGTCTTAATTTCCAATATTTTTATTAGCATTCAAAGATTACAACTTTGGCATCTCTAAGAAGTGATAGAAAGCACACTTAATCATGATAATCTAGCTTCCTAGTTATCGCATCAACCAGATATTTGCGTGGTGAACCATTTTCAGCACAGCGCTGGCATGGATGTGGTAGTGTGTGTGGTGCTGGTATGAGTGCCACTCACACTGTGGCATCCTTTGGTGAGTTCTCTGGCTGCAGCGGAGAGTGCGGCTTTGGTACGGGAGTTTATACCGTCTGTAGTCACAGTGACAACCTTGCGCTGTTTGGCAGGAAGCTGTGACAGCACATCGGATTTTAATCGCCTCAACATAAGACACTCCTCTAACAACAACTTCAACTCGGCCAAATTAGAGGAGCCAGAATAGTCCCAACCCCAGGGGAGCTACAGAAAAGAAGGACGAGAGACAGAGAGAGAGAGATAGAGAGAGCGAGAGAGACACACAAAAACATGAATAGAGGGTGAATATGGAAAGAGAGAGAAGATTGAGTGTTTAATTAATTAGAGCAATGTTAAACATACCCCATTATAATATTTAACAGAGAGCAGTGAGGTGACCTCATTTAAGCTGATTAAAGCCCACTGAGGCAGTTACAGTACCTGTTTAGCATCACAATATCTCACTCCAAAATCATGGAAACGAGGGAAGAGTGTCGGCCTCACAGCCAGAATCTGTGTGTAGAGCTCAGCCGGACGTGACATAGCGGGAGTTCCTGACAGCAGGATCACTCTTTTAGCGGCCTGCCGCATTCACACAGCAAGAGACGGGGACAAAATTTTCAATAGCCATCCAATAATATAAATAACAAGGGAGTAAGTTAGTAAAGCAAAGCATATATATGTACAGTGCCCTCCACTAATATTGGCACCCTTGGTAAATATGAGCAAAGAAGGCTGTGAAAAATTTTTCTCACAGCTGTGAAAAAGTCTTTATTGTTTATCAAAAAAAATATATCTGTTAAATATAGGTGTGCAACAATTATTGCCACCCCTATGAATTCATATGAGAAAAATATATTTGAAGTATATTCCCAATGATATTTTAAATTTCCTAGTACACCTGGGTGACTAGGAACAGGAAATTGTTCAACCATGACTTCCTGTTTCACAGGGGTATAAATATGAGGTAACACATGGGCCAAATTCCCTTAGTCATTCATAACAATGGGAGAGACCAAGGAGAGACTAGCTTTGATGTGCTGCAAAAGGTTGTTGAGTTTCACAAAAAGGGAAGTGGCTATAAGAAAATAGCACAAGCATTGAAAATGTCCATTTCCACCATCAGACTGATAATTAAGTTCCAGTCAACTGGAAATGTTATGAATCAACCTGGAATTGGACGTGTGTCTATATTGTCTCAATGCACCGTGAAGCGGATGGTTCGAGTGGCCAAAAAATCTCCAAGGATCACAGCTGGAGAATTGCTGAAGTTAGTTGCGTCTTGGGGTCGGAAAGTCTCCAAAACTACAATCTGAAGTCACCTACATCAACACAAGGTATGGTCTCAGATCCCTTGTCATGTATTCTCCAACCTCATCAGGCATTATAGGACAAGACTCAGAGCTGTTATCTTGACAGCGGGAGGTAGCACAAAGTACTGACTAAAAGGGTGAAAATAATTGTTGCACACCTATATTTAACAAAGTTAAATTTTGTTTGCAATTGTTTGATATCCACGAGAGCAGAGTATTTGTGTGAATTTTTTTTAACAACAGATCAAACAGACATTATTTATATTTTTATATTATATATATATATATATATATATATATATATATATATATATATATATATATATATATATATATATAAAATCAATAAATCACACACACACATACATATATTATATCTTTTCAGTAGCCTAACTGAGCACAAAGCACTATAAACAATATTGTAAATAATAGACTAATAGACACTGTCCAATCAAACTAATGAGTCTGTACATATTTCCTGGTGATAATGGAGGAATTCATCACACCTTTAACAGAGGAAGAGCAGCCTTACAGCGAGCAGTTTTAATGTTCTTCAGGAAGTGGGACTCATCCTACGCACACAGAAAAGGAAAGCGGGTCAAACAGTATCAGGCGATTTTAATACAGGAATTCAAACTGTAATTAATCAGTAAGGCGTTAAATGTAAACGCAGCCCAGAGTCACAAATCCCGGGAATGCTGAAGATTAGAGTGATTGACAAATGAAGTAGTAGTTAGCACAGTAGCTGGTACATAACACAGCCACTTTCAAAGTTCAACAATGCAAACTCGACCAAATCCATTGTTGTTTTAATTTGTTTTTATCCCACATCCCCAGTGAATTCTCAATTCTGACTGGTCAGAAGGTGTTGATTAATTTTCTATAATAAGCTCTGACACTAGTGACTGTAAGTCAGATCACAGGTTTGTATTAATGCAATTGCTCTAGTATAATACATGTTAGAATTTCTATAGCAACAACCTATTCAGGTACTTGTATGGCAGACGCTCTATTTAAACAAATTTTTAAAAATCAAATGTGTAATTGTTTATATGGTGAAATTATCTGTAAGCAGATCTTACTGTAACATTTACGGAAGGAGTCTCCAGTGCCGGCGCTTTGTTACAGTTATAAACAGATAAAGCTGTAGCTAAAAAATATTTTTTTTTTAAATATTCCGAAAAACAGCCAATAAGTGTGGGGACTCCTTTAATACTGTTTAAAAAGCATCTCAGGGGGATTCCTCATTGACAAAATACCAAGATACACATTTCTGGAAATTCTAGGCAAAAAAAGTGTCAACTTTGAAGATGCTAAAATACTCAATTATTTTGGATTTTTTTTTTTTATCACAGCATAATTCCCATAGTTGCATTCGAGTTTTGATGACTTTATTATTATTCTAAAACGTGGAGAAAAAAAAATAAAGAATGAGTGTGTCAAAACTTTTGACTGCTAGTATATAAATATACATGGATTAAAATAATTAATAAAATTTAATAATTAAAAAAAAAAAAAACTGTAATCATTGGCAAACTGCTGTGATGTAAGAGGAATAAAACACTTCGGCACATGCTGTTACTGAAAAATAATCGACTTTAGGGTGGTACCATTAACTCCAATTCAAGTCAGGCTGTATCACACCACCCTACTGTTGATTGTTTTCCTAGAACAGTATGCCCCATAGTGTTTTACATCCTCTGTAATGGGAGTTCCATGGCAAGTGGACCAAAATATAATTTGAAGGTCTGAAAAATGCAAAGACTGAGATTAAATGGCAAAGATATGTTTGCTATAAGAAAATTTTTGTAGGCAGCTGGCAGTGTTGGTGCCAACTGCTAGAGGTCAGTGTGCAGATTTCTCCGTTTGTTCTATTAATATACCTTTTTTATTTATTTATTTATTTTTTTAATAAAATGTAGTTCTCTCAAAATTTTGGACAAAAAAAAAATCCACATTGTAAACTGTTAACAATGCTTCTCTATTTTTCTTATTAAAACAAAATGTAAGAGAAGCACTGTGCCCCATTGTAACCACATTCTCCCTATTTTTATATTTAAACGCAAGTTATTACAGGACAACAAGGCAGCGTACCATAATAAGCACACCGAAAGGACTGGCTAAATTCTGCTTTCCCATCTTGCTAAGAAGGTCATAGCTGACGATGTTGATGAGACCAGAGCGAAGACTGTCTTTACCCGTCACCACCACATTAATGCTGTCTGCTGCTACTGAGGGCAACCAGCGGCGGAGCGCCTAACATACAACACAGAGAGAAAATCCATATTCTTATAATATGACATCAAGTCTAAACTGGAAACATCGTTAATTCCCAAAAAATAAAGCATATTTCAGAGGTCAGTTTAAGGTTCTTTAGGCTGCTGTGCTCTAACTCACCTCAGCCCAGGTGAAGCGGACGGAGGATGGAGTAACTATCAGCAATGGCCACTCTTTCCTGTAGTAGGCTGCAATGCAGATGGCCTGCACCGTCTTCCCCAAGCCCATATCATCAGCCAGGAGCAGACGGCCTTCCCTAGACACCGCAAAGCTGGAAAAAATTATTAATTCATCAATTAATTAATCAAGTAATAAATATGTACTGTATGTTGTACCGTTTAGAGCTTCACTACACAGAATATCTTATGATTATTTATGGTTTTTAAATAGTTACACTGCTTGGTAGTGATCATCTAAATACTTTTCTCCATAATTTTTTTCTTTTCAATTTCTCAAGAACTGGTTATTTCTGCCCTACTTCACAACATCCACCAATCTCTAAGGGCACACTTACGCTTCCTCTGAGACACATGGATCTTTTCCATCTGATCTTTTCAAAGAATATCTAGTGAGCAACAGTTCTGTGGGCATTATTGATAAGCGAGGTCAGAAGAGAATCGCCAGACTATTTCAAGGAGACATTACTGCTACACAAACCCAGTTGCCTGAAGCTTCAAGATGTTCTGAGATGCTTTTCTGCTCACCATAGTTGTAAAGAATGGTTATTTTACTGTAGCCTTCCTGTAGCCTCGCAACAACAGGGTAAAGCTTTAGACCAGTGGTCATCAACCCTCTTCCTTGAGATCTACCTTCCTGCAGGTTTCAGCTCCAACCAAAATCAAACACACCTGTTTTAGTTGATCAAGAACTTCTTAAGGCAATGGGTAGATGGTCTGGTGGGCACCATTATGGTTGGAGCTAAAGTCTTCAGGAGAGTAGATCTCCATGTACAGGGTTGGTGACCACTGCTTTAGACCGTTGAGCCATTCAAAAGCCCACAAACTTTGCTTGCATAATCTTGTGCACATCATTTTAATGTGACAAAAACAATCAAACAAAGCTCTCGTCAGCATTAGCACTACAGTCCAGATGGCAGGAAGTGTGTTCACCTACTTGACGCCATGCTGCTGAAAGGGCATGAGGCTGCGTGTGACAGTCATATCGATGCCTGAGAGATCAGCTTCAGGTATTTCTGCATCTCTAGAATGGCTCTTCTCAAACTGGGAGGAAAAGGCCTGAAGCACAGCACGTGGTAACGGTTCAACCTCCACATCAGAGATGTTGTTCAGAGTCTCCACTGATAACAGACAGGAGTAACAGCTAATTGGTCAAGGACTGTGAATGACGGTGCATAAATGACTAGCTACAATATTAGTATTAAGGACTGAGACAGGTCTTAAGGTACATACATTAATAAGTAGCATTATTAACAGTAAACTGAACAATCTGTTCAACAAAGTGCCAAAATATTTAGATTTATAGGATTTGGTGTATTATTTTGATTATATGGTCCATGCAAACTAATGATCTTTTTCTGTACATGTCTGATTCCTGTCCTTTTTATTCATTAAACTAAAGTTATTTAAATAAATCAGATACCCACTCAACATGCCATAGTCCTCGAGTAGGAAACTCCATTTCCTTGTTTTCATGTCTTCAAATAAAAAACAAACAAGTTAGTCGATTGGCTGGGTTAACATTAAATCTCTCGTTTTAATTCGCAGATTATCTGGCTCCTTTGCAAAAATTAACTGGAAAGAGTAAACCAAAGTATGCGATGGAATTCAAAAACTGGCATGGGTACCTTTTCAACAACCCAGTCAAAAATGAATCACTCACCATAGTTTTTTGAAGGCATCTGTTTAAAGATACCTATCACATCTGCATGGTATGTGATGTCCACTTCCAGGCGAGAGCGGGAGATAAGTGTGCATCTGCCCTTGACTGTGGCCCCAGGTTTCTGCCAGCCCTGGCAGAGTTTCATCATGGCCGCCAGTGACGCAGAGTCTCTGGGGCGAATGCTGGAGGCGGATAAATCCAAACCTTCCATCCCCTCCAGAGCCTTCAAAGACACTGAGGGCAGACCTCCGACCTCCTCCACTGAGAGAAGAGGAAACCCAGATAAGATTTATTGTGCGATATCCTATATCTACTGAAACTCACCATCATCACTTCAGGCTATCATGACAGAAAAATAATGCTCTCATGATTTATTGATACTACAGCGTTCCAACAAACAACTGACTGAAACTAGAGGTGGGATGACATATTGGTATACCATGATAAGGAAATCTGAAATATACAGATGGGTGACAGATTAACGGGGAAAAAACAACATATGTATCTTAGTCAGGTAGTGGGACAACACAAGAGGGTGCCTTGCAATAGGTTTTTCAAGTCTCTGGAACTGCATTAGAGAATAAATAACCCTCAGTTATTCTGATGATGGTGGTGGAGAGAGTGCTGCCTAATGCTGCTCCAAAATCTCCCATAGGTGTTTAACTGGGTTGTGATCTAGTGAATGTGAAGACCACAGAATACGATTTACATGATTTTCATCCTCATCAAAGCATCAAAGCCCTGTGTATGGGAGTGGAGTCATCCTGAAAGACACCACACCCATCAGGATAGAACGTAGAATGTTTCATCATGATAAAGGTGATCAGTAAGACAAACTTTGTATTGATTTGTAATGACGCTTCCCTCTCTAAAGGGACAAGCGGAGCCAAACCATCCATCCATCCATCCATCTATTTTCCATACCGCTTATCCTACACATGGACACAGGGGACCCTGGAGACTATCCCAGGCAACTCAGGGCACAAGGCAGGGGACACTCCGAACAGGGTGCCAACCCATTGCAGGGCACAATCGCACACTATGGACAATTTAGAAATGCCAAAATCAAACCTACAACGCATGTCTTTGGACTGGGGGAGGAAACCGGAGTACCCGGAGTACCCGGAGTACCCGGAGGAAACCCCCCCCCCCAAGTATCAATCCCTGTTAAAATGTGATGATGTAAAAATACACCAAAATTCATGATATTTTCACTGATTGCAGACATGTAATCATTGTTGAAAAATTAGATGTTATGTACTATTCATATAGCTTGTATACAACTATAACAAAGTATAGTGTCTTCTTAGTAGAGTGCAATAAAGACCTACTCAGTTGCTTATAATCCTCAAGGTTGAAGTTCCACATCTTTGTGACAGGATCTGCAATGAAAGTTACAATTCTCTAAAGAGTTATAATAATCAGAATCAAGAGAACAGGAAATCACAACCTGTCAATATAATGTCAAATAGATTTATTTTTTTTTTTACATTTATTGCACAGCATGAAAACAGTGTCATTGACTACGTTTACATGGACAGGAATAATCTAATTATTGACCTTAATCTAAGTAAGGTAATGTGATTAAGGTGTTTACATGAGTCGCTTTTAGAATACCCCTGTCATGTTCCTGTTTTACATGTTTTAGAACATAATTAGATTAACAGCCCGCGTCATTACGTCACCGCGCCACGCCGTCCAACGTCCCTCCAGAATTTCACGTATCAACATACAGTTCGTCTTCGTTATGGTACCGTATACAGTTTTGGGTGTTTTAATTTTTTACGAACGCTTTAAGTGCAGTTAATTATTTGTCATGCTGTACGTGCTAATAGACAACTGCTTGAAGCGGTGGGTGTGTCCCAAATCGCGTAGTTACCGTCTATATAGTAGCCGAGATACATGTATTTTTCCCCACTACAGGCCTATAGTAGGAAAGTATGCGATTTGGGACACAGCCGAACTCTCTTGTTCGCCGTAAAACGTAAAACTGCCGTGTGTGATCGTGTCCTGTCACAAAATGCGGTGAAAACTCCCACACGACGTTCATAATGTGATTAAGGTGTTTACATGTCACTACTACACGTCCATAATGCGACTAAAACAGGAGTACTCCCCCTGTCTTAATTAGATTATTGCTTACTTCGATTATGACCTTAATTAGAATAAGGTAAGTAAAAATTGCTGTTTACATGGTAGTTTCTTAATTAGAGTATGGTCTTAATCGGATTAAGAGTGGATTATTGTTGTCCATGTAAACACAGCTATTGACGTTTTTCTGCATGCAAGGACGATCGGAGCTCACCATAGTTTCTGGAGGGAATGTTTTTGAACACAGTGATGAGCTCTGCGTTGTAGCCAACCTCTACTCTGAAGCGTTCTTCTGAATGAGGAACACACTTCCCTCTCACGCACACTGCAGGCCTTTTCACAGAAACGGCAGAGCCAGAGTCCAGAGGTTTGGGTCCCTTCTTGAATAAAGGCTGGGTGGGTGTCTTCACACTCGGCCCAAAGAAATGATCTGCAGTGGAAATTGGCTTTGGTTCAGGGAATCCAACAGCACTAGATTTGGGCTTGGGGGGGACGAAACTAGACGACGGAGCTGACGTTTGATATTCCGTCCTTTTAGGGATGGGAAGTGGATCTATGAGCTGAGTCTGGAACACAGGAACAAATTGGATACACTTTAGTATATAAATCATCATCATCATCATTGATGACCTTATTAAATGTTAACAATGGTCATGGCCTTTTAGATTAAAGTTTGATTTAAGTAAGGAATAAAACACAACAGGAGTGCTATTATAGCACAGGTTCGCAAACCTAGACCTGCACATTTTAGTGTTTCTCCTGCTCCAACACCCCCACTTTAACTTAGCTTGTATACCAGGCGTGTCCGATCAGGGAAAACAGTCAAATGTGCAAGACAGGACAACGGTTGGGAACCTGTAGCGTTGCCAACATTGTCACTAGATTTGGAGAGTTTTTAAAACATCTTTATTGACTATACTCTTCTTTTAAATAAAAAAAAAAAATAGAGACAAACCCAACATCTTTTTGAGCAGATTGGGCCCTGACAGGCCTGCACACGATACACTCTCCAGCTCACAACACAGCTGCTGGTTATACGAATTGAGAAAACAGGTTCTGTTGACATGCAATATATCCAAAAGTACACGGACACCTTACCATCACACCCCTGTATGCCCATTCACAAACTACAGGCATTGACATAGAGTTGGTCACCCTTTGCCCTTTTAAAACAACCTCCATTCTTCTTCGAATGCTTTCCACTAGACTTTTAGCATGTTATTGTGGGGATTTACTCATTCAGTCACACAAGCATTAGTGAGGCCTGGGGTGCAGTCAGCGTTCCAGTTCATCCCAAAGGTATTCAGTGGGGTTGAGGTCAGGGCTCTGTGTAGGCTACTCAAGTTATTTCACTCCAACCTTGGCAAATCATGTCTTCATGGAGCTCACTTTGTGGTCAGTGGGATTGTTATGCTGGAAGATGTTTATGCCTCTTAGGTCCAGTGAAGGGATATTATAACGACAAAGCGTACAAAGACATCCAATACAACTGTGTTTTTCCAACTTTGTAGCAAGAGTTTGGGGTAAAAACACATGGCGTGTGATGGTCAGGTGTCCACATACTTTTGGCCATTTCATTTAACACCACTGTGTAAAGCCTGACTGAATTGAACTTGCCGATGCCGATTTTCTCCAACAACTGATCGCTGATCTCCATCATTCCCAGCAACCAATCATGCGTTTTAAACTCTCTTCTTCGACATATTTACAAGTAATTAAATGAAGTTATTCCATCTGTAAGTGTTTCTTCGTGTCTATTTCCCTAATACTTACCACCACGGCTTTGTTTTGTCTACATTTATGTAAATAATCAGTTTGTGGTGACACGACCAAAGACGACTTCTTGCTATGATACATGTTATAGAAAGAAAGATCTACCTTTGCCACCTAACACATTTTGACATGCAAATGATCATGACGATTTGACGAATATGCGAATTATCATGGCGATTCGATGAATATGCAAATTATCATGGCGATTCGATGAATATGCAAATGATCACGACGCTTTTATGAATATGCAAATGATCACACTGATTCAATACATATGCAAATGAGCCTGACATCATCAGGTGACTTCTAGTGACTTTTGTGAGCATGAATTAGCCACTTTCCCCTGAAAAAAAGAGTTGACAACACTGGGAACCTGTTGTCTTAGGAACATTATTTCAATAACAATGCCCCATGCAGGCTGTTAGTTTCCTACCTGTCTCACACTGTGGGCTGCACTGCTTGCTGCAGGTTTTGGAGGAAAGCTCGTCGTGTACTTTGCATTTCTTCCTGCTGCAGGATGTGATTGGGTTTGACACGGCTTGTGTGGTGCAGTCACAGCTTGTGCAAGTCTCTCAGCTCTTCTCGCCAACGCTCTCTGCCTGTTCTCCTCGATTTTCCTCTGCTGTTCCGGCGTTAGACTGCTCGACATGTCTGCAATAATGAAGTCAACTAAAAATATTCCCTGTCTTCAGATAGTGAGCAGACTTCTCCATGCATCAAGCCTGGTGTCATGTAAAGCCCCAGTAATATTAATAACACATCGAAATTAAGCTAAAATTAGCCCGGTGGGTTGCTGTTTAAAAAGAATAATAAAGATTATACGTGATCTGTATAGTGTTTAGCAATGCTTTTATAAACACAGAGCTGCTTCCTCCAACTAGCTTAGCCAGATTATTTATTTTGTAATTGAAGCTCGCAAATAACGGTGAAATTAATTAACAAAATAACTCGATTCGCAACCTGTTTCTTGTCAATACATCAGGACGGGAATTTTCTAAAATAACTTATAAACGACGCGTTAAAGCTCTCTTCTAGGTTGTTTGTTCGTTTGCTAAGCCTTCCTGTATTGGTGAAGTTTTCAACTTCAACTTTAAGCGCGTCGCAGGCGGATATGACGCATAGAGCGTTTCTGTCGCTGTTGCTAGCTAGGGCAATGCGTCAACGCGTCCGCCATTTTGGAAAAGGAAAGATTCAATCGTAAACAAATGCATCTCCAAGGAGACATTCAGGTCCACCTGAGAAAAGTGACAGTAACTCGCATTATTTTATATCTGAGCTGATGGAAAATTGTATATACATATAAACGTATATGCACTATTAATATTGTACGTGAGGCAAATTCTTTGAAATACCAGCAATACAGTGATATCAGATGCTTTGTGTTTTGCTGCAGTTAAAATAATGTTACCCAGAGTTAATGTTTCTTGAGCTAACCTTTAACTGTTTAAATAAAATCACCATAAACAAATTCACAAATGAATCTTTTAAATGAAACATTACTAGAACTCAGGGCAAGTGAAAGATTAAGTAAACAGTACCTCATGTAGACAAGTCAACATCCTGCCTTAACTGCCACATTTATCCTTCATAAAATGAAAACACACATACTGTATGTGTCAACACACGTTGATTTACTTTTACTTTAATTTTACTTTACTTCTAATTTACTTTTACAGATTGATTTATAATTTATTTGTGGTGGTGGTGGTTGGTTCGGCATGTGACGTTGTGGGCTTAGTAATAAACTAATCAAACAAAGATTTATGAATAAACTATTTATTGCAAACCACTCAAAATAAATAAGAATCTATATATCCACATAAATAACTATTAAGAAATAAATAATAGATACATAAATACATATTAAAATACATTTTCCATCTTCAAAATATATTAAAGAATGAAACAGAGTCTCTGATTTTTGCTGAACATATCAAAATAAATAACTTTCAAAATATTTACATTATGGAATAATTTTTTTTTTCAAATGTGCCTATTTGCACAGCATTGTTGCTGGAACATTTAATTTTCCTTGGCTTGGAAAAAAAAAACTTTTTCCAACGCCTGTCTCTAGGGGTATGCTTATTGATAAGCATGTTATCAATACTTAGTTGGACAATGGACGCTACAATTATAAACAAAGTGTCTGCTCCATGATTGTCACAGCAGAGTTTAGCAATTAGAGTGATCAGAGCTGTACAACCCTGCCATCAATACAAAGACATTACTAGGACAAAGGGAGGACATCTCTTTGAAAATCGTCTGGTTTGTGTTCATTATGAACTGACAACTGCGCGTGTTGATTGAAAAGAAAAATTGGAATTCGGATTTTATCTACCTGGGCGGATCTTAATCTACCTGGACAGGCCACCCAAGTAGAGCCTATGTATGGGAAACACTATACGTAATATGACTCCTTGTTCTCTGGTTTTACATTGTTAGTGATTTTTACATCCAAATGCAACACAGTGTGCTAGGATTTCTGCAGAAAATCTTAGATTATGCTTCAAATTCAAACCACTTTAATGGGTTCAACCGGGAAGTTTTCTTCCTTAAAGATGATGATACTGTTGACGTATCTGGCTTAGCCCAGTGAAGTGTTTAGCCAAAGTACTTACTTATACAGTAGTAGAGATACACTATATGGTCAAAAGTATGTGGACAATTTACTATCACACCCACATGTGGGACAAGAAAATGAGAAAAGTAAGTCTACTAATGTTAGAGATCCATCAGCACTCTGGTAATCAGGAGTGTATAAGACTGCCTCTTCCATATAGTTTGATCTAAAAGCCAAAAAAAAAAAGGGAAAATGACAATAAAAATAAACAAATACATGAATCGACTAATAAATAAATAGGTTGTGTTGTTTCTTCACAGCTCCAGGGTTTGTGGACACCTGACCATCAAACCCATATGTGCTTGCTAAATATCCCATTCCAGATTTAGTCCCCCTTTGCTGTTATAATAACCTCCACTCTTCTTGGAAGCTCAGCTTACTGTCCATGTGGAATTACACATGTTCTCCCCATGTCCGTGTGTGTTTCCTCTGGGTTTTCCGGTTTCCTCGCACCAGTGTTGCCAGGATAGGCTTCAGATTCACATGATCCATTATTTATTATTATTATTATTATTATTATTATTATTATTATTATTATTATTATTATTATTATTATTATGTAGTTGTTTTCAATATTTTTCAGTAAATAATTCTAATATATAATTAATATATAATATATTATCTAAAATATAATTCTATTTAGTATGTGTGTGTGTGTGTGTGTGTATATATATATATATATATATATATATATATATATATATATATATATATATATTCTCTACTTAATTTCTACGTAATTACAGGTTACAGATAGCAAAGAACAGCGTCCTCTTGCATGCTCTTTTGCTTCTTCTTCTTCTTTTTTTTTCTTCTTTTTTTTTTTTTTTCCTGGCTGGCTCCGTGTTGCATCACGGAGGTTGGTGTGACGTCGCTGCTCGGCTCGGGATCTGTCCCGGGAAGCCGTGGTGCTGATTCTGCAGCGACAGGCGGACAGGCTGCAACATCACAACCAGCCACACTTTCCTTCCCTCCCGCACACTAAAGGCACCATCCGGTGATCCAGCCGAGCCTCTTGGGCTGCCTGTGCCTGGATTATTAAAGCTGTTCTGCTCGGGAGAAACCCCCGCGGAGAGACGCACGGTTTGGAGAAGAGGAGAGGATATGCTCGTGCTGCAAGTCTGCTTCTGCAGAATAACACCTGAAACAGCCTGCGCGTGAATATTAACGCTGTGCACAGGATAAACCATTCGTTTGGAGCGTTAAAGAGAGAGTGAGAGAGAGAGAGAGAGAGAGAGAGAGAGAGAGATGCAGTAAATTGAGCAAAGATTACACACAGAAGTGCTGGAAAAACTGGGCTCTTTTAGCTCATAAGGACATCGTGCGCTTGAGATGCCAGGCTGCTTGAAGTGATTGCTTGGAAAACAGACATTTCCAGCCTGGAAATTCTTTTTTATGCAGCATGCCATGCACAGATCACACAATGCACACAAACATCAGCTTTATATATATTTTTCTTATAAGTGAGTGTGCCGTTTTATAATTATCATCATTTGTGGAAAGACAGGTGAGTTCTTAATTTTGCTTATGACTAATAATGCACGGTTTCTGAATGAATATTTGATAAAGTGATGAGTCTCGTTTGGATTAAAGAAGAGAAAAAAAAAGATAGCATTTGTGATGATGAAGCCAAGTTAAGATAGGTCTACTGCAAGATAGATCGAACAGAGCAGAAAGTTTAAGGGATTTAAGGAATATCAGGAGATCTGTGGTTCCTTTTTGACTGAGAGCAGCGTTGAACTTTCCATATCTCCAGGAAGGCAGAGTGTTCAGCATCCCCCGCAGACTGAGCTCTTTTCTTCTCGGGGTGAGGGACGGATGCAGTGCGGCCGCGGCATGCTGAAGGGCCGCTGCTGCTGTGTGCTCTTCCGGGACCTGCAGGTGCTGCTGCTCAGGGACATGAGCGGACACCGAGACACCGAGGCTCCCAGCACGCAGACCCGGTCCACAGAAGACTCAGTGCTGGACACGGCGGTGGCAGAGCTCTCCAAAGATAAACGGGATGAGCGCTTCTCATTTATCAGCTACGCCGAGGGCACGCCGGTGTGCAGGATCTGTTTTCAAGGGCCCGAGCAGGTACTCTCTTAGAACATACAGAACCATTTCTTCAGTTGAAGGTTTTATGTGTAGAACCATACAGTCTCAGAGAAAAGTATAGCCTACTATATGCCTTTCCTTGTTGCTGGGCTGGTACACTTAGCTTTTGTTCCTTTAATATATATATTTCACATGGAAATGTGGATATAGTATATCTTTAAAACAACTGGATCATGACTAACTTTAAAGCTTTAAAGGTGCACCAGATGCATATGTTTACATAGCATACTAAAGATACAAAAGGTGCTTGAGGGCACCACCACAACAAGAGAGGTACAGTTAAGCATCCTTTTTCCTAGAGTGTACAATAGAGTCATTCCATTTCAGACAAGATTCCAAACAAAACCAAACAAACCAAGCTAAGAAATGTTAACTATCCACTGAACCCTTAAAGAGCATCTTTTTCTAAGGGTGTATGTGCAAAGTCAAGTTTCATGTAGGGGGGAAAAAAATGAGCATCATTTCAGTTTAATTAAATCCTCCAGATGCCTTATGGCACATCATGTAGGGCAAGTGTTAAATCATTCATGGAGATAGATAGGTGCTTGTGTTAGAGCTCATAAGTCAGTGCACATGTACCTCCTGAAGAAAAAGTTCATGCTATACGACCTTTAAGGACACAATCTTAGATAAAGAGAGTACATTAAATGGTTTTCACGTGGGTTTTACATTTCTTGCTTTCTAATGGGAGGTTCTAGTATTGTTTCCAACCATTTCTAAAACAAAACATTGCTGTTGTTAGGACCAACGTCTAAGTGTTCAACAGACATTTTAGTAAATAGGTATCCTAAAGGCTGGATGTGTAAGGGTTTTTAGCTTCCTAAAGGTGTTCTATGAAGGTTTTCCCAGAGAGACAAACCAAAGAACCCTTTAGGGGAACTACTGAAGGTTCTGTGTAGAACCTTCATATAAGGTATCATATCAGGTTCAAACACCAGTAGGAAAAGGGCTTAATAAAGGCTGGATATTTAAGGCTTCATAGCTTCCTAAAGGTCTTGGAACCATATCTGATCAACCTTACCTGGGAAAACACTGTTGTAGTGTTATGCATAGAACCTACAAAGGTTCCCCCAGAGAGACAAACCAAAGAACTATATACAGGGAACCCTTGAAGGTTTTATGTAAAACTATAAGGCTCCAACCCCTTGCTGGGTTATTTCTTTCTACCCAAACGCTGGGTTGAGACTTTTGGGTCATTTAATTGGTTTATTTTCTCAGTCTTGGGTAGATTTTTGGTAGTTTTGAGTAACCCAACCACTGGGTAAGTGGCTGGGTCATTTTCACTGACAGTTAAATCAATGCACTATTCCCCCACCCCGACACCTCAGCCCAGCTCCTTGGGTCAAATCAACTCAGTTTGCATTCGCCTCAGGTGGAGGTAGCAGTTTTCACACGGACAGACTGGTAGATTTATTTGGAGAAACACACTCAGAAAGGAATCTGAGTGTGTTAATATCCTACACACTTTTTGTGTTATTACTATTTCAACACATGTTGTGTTAAATTATCCAATAAATGTGTTTTAAAAAATAAACATTTCACTCAAGTGACCAGCACAACATGTGTTAAATTATTGTCCAATCACGTTGCGGACTGCGCTGCTGACGTCATCATCCAACTCTGAACTCGTCTCAGAGTGAATGTTCGTTGCTTTGACCTTTTGATTGTGACAGCAGAGTCGGAGTCCTGGGGCAACGAAACCATATGACCACAGGTAAGCTAGCATTCATCACTGTTTAGCGTTAATGTTGCTGAAAATGCCTGGCCAAGTTTGTGATATTTAAGCAGGGAGCTCTTGAAAATGTATTCATTGTAAAACAGTAACTCAGTGAGTTATAATTAACTTTACCTATCATGACAGCTTCAAAAGTCAATATCATGTACTGCTTCCTCAGTGTTGGTGTTACACTACTGGTGTCAGTGTTTATGTTGGGTGTGAAATATAGACTGAGGTTATTCTATAATTCTCTGGGTCTGCATCTAATCTGAGGCTCCGAGCTAGGATTAGCTAGCTGGATGCTGCCACCAATCACAGTAGGCATGAGTGATGCTCACCTAGACGCTCACCTGAATTGATAACATTACTTTAGCATACAACTAAACCACAGCAATGTTAGACATTCCCATGACCTTTTTGAGCGTTAACGATAACGTAGCATTACAGCTATTCACCATGATGTAATACAGAGAGTGGGTTAATTTTACTTTACATTTTGCAAGTGTTTTGGACAAGGCAAGCTGTAGTAATTAGCATTAGGAGGATGGGTTAGGGCCGTGTTTCTTCATGTAGTCTGTGAATGTTAATGCTGGCTCAGTAATGTCGAGGCTAAAAGTTCTTCACTAGGCAATGCTTTCCACTATCTTTGTAATGTTGGTTAAATTAATTAGGTTGTGCAAAATAATTGGCAGTGAGCTAAAGGCAGTAAAATAAATATTCGCAAGTTAGGTAGATTTTCCTGGTGAGTCTACAGCACCGTTTTGTTCATTAGGAGAGTGGAGGTCACTTCCAAAAACTACACAATTTGGGGTTCTGTAACACAATTTCTCAGTTTGTGTGGAAATGTTTAACACACAGCAGGTGTTAAATGTACTAACACTGATTGTGTTAAAAGCAATACAAATGTGTTGTCCTTAATTAGACACGCAGGTGTGCTAAAAATTAACACATGATTGAGTGAAGGTTCATATCAATATATTTATCCATAAAACCATTACTCTACAGTAGAAAAAGCAAAAATGTGTGATAACAGTCCAGTTTACATGACATTAAATGCATCGCTATCTTCATTAGCTTTGGCTTACTTGTTTGTAATGCCCACTGGATTGTAAGTTGGTTACTCAGTTTTTTTGGATGTTTAGAATGTCTGCTTTGATCAAAATCTGACGTTTTCATCTTAAATATATGATGAGTCATTTCAAAGTCTATATAAACACCACTTTAGCAGCTCTAGCAATACATTTCTGAACACCTTCTTGTGTATAAATAAAGGAGATACCATGCTGACGTATTTGTTTATAATGTGGTGTATTTGACATTTTCAAAGGATAAAAAATAACCCTGAAAATATTTACCCATTTATGAAAATTTTTTGTAAAAATGAAACTATCCTTTGGGTTGAAAAACAACCCATTTGCTGGGTTAAAATTAACAGCCCAACTTGATGGGTTAGTTTATCCCAAAATGGGTTCTGTCCTATATTTACCCAGCTGTTGGGCTAAAAATAACCCAATCTGGGTTGGTTTTAACCCACTTTTTTTTTTTTTAGCATGTAGGACTAGTCTTCCTAAAGGCTAGAATGTGCTCTTAGCTTCCTAAAGGGGTTTGAACCTTATGTGATAGGGAATCACTGTTGTAGAGCTCTACATAGAACCTTCAAGGGTTTCCCCAGAGGTAATAAAAAAAAAAAAAAATTAAAAAAAACCCCCTTGGAACCAAGGTTCTGTCCTTATGAGATTTTTTAAAGGCTGGATATTTAAGTGTTCTCAGCTTTCTATGTAAGGTTCTATGTAGGACTCTGGAACCTTATCTAATAAACATTAGCTGGTAAAAACCTGCTGTAGAGTTCTACATAGACCCTTCAACCCATTAGGGTGTATAGCACTAAAAATGAAGCTTCCACTAGAAACTTTTGATTGTTGTATTAAAAATACAGCTATTTTATTAAACAGTCATGCTTCAAGAACCATTGGAACAAGGTTTACCCAATGAGACAACATAAAGAACCCCTAAAAACTCCTTCCAGGAGTCTGGATATAGAATGGTCATCAAAGTATTCCATAGAGTCAAAAGTGTAAATTTGCATGTAATCTGTATAAGTGTCTAATTTGTCTGCATATGATAATAGAAAATGACTTGATTACACCATAATAATTTATGATTTTTGGCACTGTGATGGTTCAACCTGTTACTGCAGTCAGTTCCAAGTCTGAATTGGTAACATTCTGAGCTAAATGGTTAAAACTCTGCAACGCTCACACTGAGTTGCCAGGTTATTAGTTACTATATTGATACACCTGGCAACTCGGAGTGTATTTGTGAATGTGTATACACTAATTTGCTAGATCTTCATGAAGATGCTCAGCAATCAGAATTCTTCCCCCGTATCTATGAATTTGATGGATTTAATAATGTGTTTCGTTATGTGAGTCATATGTAAAAAATTGGGATGGTGCATTTACAGTATTGAATAATTAAGCTATAATGTGAAAGAAAGCTGCAGCTTTTGTGTCAGCTCTGCCATTTGATCCCATGCTTCACATGTACAGAAAGAAGGGAACCTGATCCTGTTCAGCTACTCAGCTGATACACATGATGCATGAGGTAGCAGTTGCATACAATGGCAAATAAGATGGATTCAACTTCTACAAAAAAAAAGTATATATATATATATATATATATATATATATATATATATATATATATATATATATTTGTGTGTGTGTGTGTGTGTATATATATATATATATATATATATATATATATATATATACACACACATCAGAACACATCTTATATCCAAATTCTTCACAGATGATTTATGCGCAGTACTATGAATCAAAGAGAAGTGTGGAAGGAGAGTTTGTGATACATCCTACAAACCAATCATTTTTTCATTTTTTTGTCTCCTCCAATTATAAAATAGCAACCTGAAGCACCTGCGTTGCGGTATTCTGGAGCCTCACCAAATTCTCTGTTGGAGCACTAAATACAAATGGGAGCTGTCTACTGCACATAACACAAGCTATAGATATTAGGACTCCCTACAAAATATAATCAATCACACTGCTGTTCCAGTTATAGAAAAACCAGCATAGTAATTGTGCTATTGTTGTTTCTGGTACAGAGAAATAGAGCAGAGCAGAGTCTGTTTGGGGTAATAAAGTGACAGAGAGAAGGCTCAGATGAAGAGTATTTCATTTCTAATGAATGCCATCCTTGGACTGGGATCCAATGTTTGCGTCAGCAGAGATGTTGACAAGAATTTTTAGGCATATTTTAAATGTGTCGCCTGTTTAGTAGTTATACCAGTATATCTACTGAATTTATGTATATATATTCGGATGTATTTGAATTTAAACCTAACGTGGGTGTGGCCTAAACAAGACCACAATTTTTTTAAAAAATCTCAATTAAGGGACATATTGGCTTAGTGATTAACATGTTTGCCTCGCACCTTCAGGGTTGGAGGTTTGAATCTTGGAGTTTGCATTTCTCCCTGTGCTTTGAGGGTTTCCTCTGGGTTTCCTCTCACAATCCAAAGACATCTTAGCCTAATGTAAATCACCAGGTAGGATCAATGAATGAATGCTGTAAATGCATTGCATAAACATGGTCTTTCTTTGTCCAATGAGTTTAGTACCTGCATATTTGACTGCTCGGTTGCTCCCATATGAAAGTAAACACCTCCTACTGGTGGAACTTGTTTGTTGCGTCCTGCTGGATCTCAGGTCTAATGCGTTCTTCTGAACTTTTCTGGCATGCTTTCTAAAAAAAATAAAAATAAAAAAAAACAACAAAATTTTACATAATAAATGAATAGTACACCACCTATACGTATCTGTATTTCTGTATGTGTATCTGTTTAGAACATATCATCTGTTCATTCTAAATAATGTATTCATATTCAGTTACATTCCTAATGTAAACACAGAGTCACCAGTTTATTACACAAATTAAATAATAAATAAACAGACAACTGAATATATTGTGTCAGTCATATTAGCTATGAAATGATACATAGTGCATAGTGTCTTACCTACTTTTTGTCTTCCAGATCCCATTTTTCAGTTTCAACTCAACTTATTTAATCTCTGTTAATATTAGCTTCATTAACATATTATGCCCCCATGAATCTATGAGCAGATCAAACATGAACCATAATATAATAAACACAATACACACAAAAAGTCCCATATGACATGTCATGCTCTTACTCTGAATATGTAGCAATAATTGGTGCCAAGATTTCTGCAAAGTTATCTGTATGTGCATGCAAGTATGCGTGGGGACTCAGGTACTAGTAGACTAGTTAATCAGGACCAATACAATAGGTACCGATAAGTACATAGAATACTAGTCGTGCAAGTTATTCAGGTATATAAGTGTATTTGTTTATCTGTTGCATGTCTATGCATATATTCAAACCAGCTCTTTCTGTATATCATATATATCTTTATCTCAATGATCTTATTCTTATATTCTTCATACGTTTTTGTATTAGTTTAATATTGTATTATTTGTTTAAGTATCCATAAGCAGTATAAGTATAATGCTGCACTTCTTTAAGTCAGCAAACATTCAATTCATACCTTCCAAGTCAGCACACTTTCAATTCCATTCAAGTCAGTTTTATTTGTACAGCACTTTAAACAGTAGACATTGTATCAGAATGTCACAACAGGCATTGATTTAAATATTCACTGATATATTTTCACTGAATTCAGGAATAATGCTAAAGAAATTGTTCTGCGTGTTATAAATCATAAGACAGTCAGTATCAATTGCAGAGTTATACAGAATAATAACAGCGTTCAGCATTCACGAGTGTGCATGACGTGTCCTGCGGTCATGACAGTGCATTCAATAAGCAAACAGCAGCATGTCTACACTCCAGCGCTCATAATAACACAAGTCTGCATTCCACTCCACCGCTACATTAAATTCCCCGTACAGTGCCCTCTGCCCTCCCAGCAAATCAGTGATGGAAAAATTGATTTCACTATAGCTCAGGGCTCTTCTCATGTGGGCTTTTGGCTGTCTAGCACATTTCAGACCTATTATGTGCCAAAGATCTCTCTTTGCTGATATATATTTCTTTTGTCATTGTTGACACACAATTCATAGCATCTCAGTGGCATGAACTAGAGTGACACTGAAACAACCATGACTTTTACACTGTATCATAATTACATGACTATTGATTTTTCTAGTACTGGGTGACTCTTGGCTTGCTGATTACAACACATTTTGACCCACTTGTTGAAATGTTTAAGCACTGGATGACGTGACACTGACATGACATCTACACTGTAACATAATAATATGAGTATTGATTTCTTTACTTTGTGACGCTTGGCTGTCACATTTCAAGGTTGAGGCGGAAGCAATCGCAGATATTCAACTTTTTATTAAACAAACAAACAACAAAACAAAGACACTAAGACAACTTGGCAAAATACTGTGGCAAGAAACAAAACACGGTAACATGGAACACGGTAGTCAAAGACAAACGTAAGACAGAGAAGCAGTGCAAACAATGGCTATATACACGTGTGCTCGTTACCAGAAATGTGATTCAGGTGTAGGTGGTCATGTGACATGTTGTAATACAGTGCAGTGGCTAATGGGAACTGAAGTCCAGAATTACCTCCTTGATATATGACATTGGCTCACTTGTTAAAACATGTTTCTGAAACTCTTCAGAATATTAGGGCTCCTACTGTATGTGTAAGGAATAAAACATAATGGCACGTACTGTTATAGGAAAATATTCTGCTACAGGGTGGTGTGATGCAGAACAACACAAAGCAAAATTGCTACCTCCCTGAACTTGATTATTTTCCAATAAAAGCACACCCCAAAGTGTTTTATTCCTCTTTTAATAAATCAATGTACAACAAAGCTTACAGTATTTTTTTTATTAATGAACAAGATGTCCTACATACAATCAGGTCCATAAGCATTTAGATGGTGACACAATTTTCCTAATTTTGCCTCTGTACACCATGACAATGGATTTGAAATGCAGCAATCAAGATGTGATTGAAGCGGCTTTCGGCTTTAATTCTATAACAAAAATATTGCATTAACCGTTTAGAAATTACAACCATTTTTTTACAGAGTCCCTCCATTTTCATAGGCTCAAAAGTAATTGGACAGTTGACTGATAACCAGCTTCATGGCCAGATGTGGTCTGTTTCCTCGTTATTTCATGACAAATTAAGGACAATGAACAAAGCTCTGGAGTTCATTCCAAGTGTAGAATTTGAATTTGGTAGCTGTTCCTTGGTTCTCTCAATATGTGGTCCAAAGAGGTGTCGATGCAAGTGAAGGAGGCCATCATTAGACTGAAAAAACAACAACAGACCTTTAAGAGAGATACCAGAAAGTTTAGGAGTGGTTAAATCAACAATTTGGTACGTTCTTAAAAAAGAAGGAATGCACTGGCCAGCTCAGCAACACCAAAAGGCCTGGAAGACTACGAAGAACTAAAGAGGATGATCACAGAATTCTTTCCTTGTTGAAGAAAAACCCCTTCACAACATCTAGCCAAGTCAAGAACCCTCTCAAGGAGGTATGCGTATCTTTGTCAAAGTCTACAATCAAGACACACCTTTATGAATATAAATGCAGATGGTTTACCTCAAGATGTAAACCATTGGTAACACTCAAAAACAGAATGGTCATATTAGATTTTGCTAAAAAAAAAAAATAGAGAGAGAAGAGTATGGGGAAGGAAAGGAAGTGCTCATGATCCAAAGCATATCACATCCTCTGTCAAACATGTGGAAGCAGTGTTATTGCATGGGCATATATGGCTGCCAATGGAACTGGGTCACTGATGTTTATTCATTATGTGACTGCTGATAGAAGTAGCAGGATGAATTCTGAAGTGTATAGAGCTATAGTTTCAGTCGAATGCTGCAAAACTGATAGGACAGCGCTTCACAGTACAGATGGATAATGACCCAAAAAGTACCACAAAAGCAACCCAAGAGCTTCTTAAGGCAAAGAAATTAAATGTTCTTCAATGTCCAGTGACCTCAACCCAACTGAGCAAGACAAAACTGAAGGCAGAAAGGCCCACAAACAAGCACCAACTGAAGTCAGCTGCAGTAAAGGCCTGGCAAAGCATCTCAGTGGAGGAAACTCAGCATTTGATGTTGTTTATGGGTTCCAGACTTCAGGCAGTCATTGACGGAAAAGGATTTGCAACCAAGAATGAAAAATAATCCTAATATTTATGATTGTTAGTTTGTCCAATTACTTTTGATCCTGTGAAAACGGAGGGACTGTAATAAATGGCTGTAATACCTAAAAGGTTAAAGCAATATTTTGAATTACACTTGAATTAAAGCAGAAAGTCTACACTTTAATCACATCTTGATTGCTTCATTTCAAATTGTAGTGGTGTACAGAGGAAAAATGAGGAAAATTGTGTCACTAACCAAATACTTATAGACCTGGCTGTAGCTACATTTAACATTGTGGAACATCTACAGAACCAGTTAATTCCTGTTATCACTTATGTTATAGCAGCTGTAAACAGATGTTCCATCACGAGCCTCTTTTTTCTTTTGCAAGCTGCAAATGTTTCTCTTGCCTCAAAAATGTAGCATGTAATGTTATCCAGAGACCATAAAACTTAAAGTCTGTTATAATGTGTTATGTTATATTACGTGGAGCATCCATCATACCAGTCCCTGTGAATGAGCTGTTACTATAGAAATAATAATGTGACAGAACTAGTGTTTTGACATAAACCTGTGATTTAATTGCGGCTAGCGCCATCTGTCAGATCTGCTGTTATAGAAAATTAATCAACACCTTCTGACAAATCAGAATTGGGAATTCAACAATGCTGCAGTATTCAAGGGTATACAGCAGACTTTTCTCATTTTCTGTGAGATTTTCATGGTTAATAGCTGTGGCAACTCAACATGTATTGTAGGGTTCAGAGCTAGTAAACAGAAGTAAGTTCAAATCCTATAACTGCCTGAAAACCACATCTGAACCCTTGAGCAAGTCATTTTGAATAGAAGCATCTGCCGAATGAGTAAATGTAAAAGGTTAAAAGATTTCATTAGGCTGGACCATCATATTGACATATCATGCTCTTCTCTATGATATGTACAGGTTAATACAAATTACCAATTGTTATTAAAATAAGCCCAAAATAAATCCAAATATATATCTGTCTACTTTATGTTTGGGAGTATAAGACTGCATGCATCTAATATTTTTAGCATTTTACTGACTTGGTCATTTGTTTTCATGTCTACGTCTGCATTTAGATGAATGATTGAAGCAATGAATAGAGTCAGTTATTTCCATGAATTCCAATCTACACTTGCGAGTTCACCTTGCAAAATAAAGGAATATTTTTTGTCATCATTCATAATTCATTAAGCTGCACCACTGATAGTCTTTATGAAGAGGCTTTTTTACTTCGCATGAGATTCTGGATATATTACAGCCACATCAGGTCACTGAAATGCCTCTTTGCTGCTTTGCACTGAACGTGCACTTACGGTACTTGCAGTAGGCCATTAACTAACTTGTCAGAGTTATTCATGGTGAGAGAGGGATTGTGTGGATGTGGAGCAGTTTTTTTTTTAGTGTTGCTGTGAGAATGAGATGGCTGCTGCTCACCCTCTGCCCCAATGCCGGTGGATGGAGGTGGATTAGCTTGGGCGCCTGGCCGGGCTCCCTCTTTCCTCCTGTGCTTCCTTACTCCCATTGGTCAGTTCAGCTCTCCTCAGTTCCTCCTGCCATCGTTCTCCCACCGCGGCCATCTGCACACGGGCCTGTTCCTGTACTCATGCTCACTCTCTGTTTCCTCCTACTGCTGCAAATTTGGTATCACCTCTTTATCTAATACTTGGGTTTAGTTATGAGACTAAAACTAATGCTGGAATGTGCGGAGTAAAACTGCACAGATTGTGATCCAGGAGGCAAAAGATTAAATACGTGACCCTTAATTGAGAAAGATATATGTTTTATTCCATAATTGTTCACAATTATGGGTGTAAGTTGTAACCCTTACTTATAAATTAGAACATATTTCTGATCATTTTTGTAAATGTTTGTATAAACACTGTATATTCGATTCAATTTTATTTATATAGTGCTTTTGACAATAGTCATTGTCACAAAGCAGCTTTACAGAAATCCAGATTTCTATTTAGATCCTTCATGAGCAAGGCTAGAGGTGACAGTGGCAAGGAAAAACTCCCTGAGAAGACATGAGGAAGAAACATTGAGAGGAACCAGACTCGAAAGGGAACTCATCCTCTTCTGGGTGACACACAGATAGTGGAATTATGAGTCATTACTCTTCTACATTATATGCTATATTGCCAAACAGTACTGTGTGTTGAACGGACGTTTGGTATGAACATCAGGAGGTTTCTGATTACAGCAGCAGTTCTTAGGTACAGGTCTACAATATCCAAGTGAAATTATCTCCTGAAGAACGAGCAAGTCTTGGACAAAAAATATTTCTGGGAAGTGAAAATCTTTAGGAAATCCATGTGGGACCATCCACAGGCGCAGAGCGTGAGTCACAAGTGCTGAAAACCCCAAGCAGAAGTAGAGCATCAAGATGGGTCAGGAAGGTTCAATGTGCAGAGGGAATCAGGATCAGGCACCAGAGTATACGAGAGCAAATTCACAATTCTAATTAATATATTATGAAAAGTCACAAAGGTTAAGGTTAAGTTAATTCATTCAAATGAGATTGAAGGAAATCCACATTGCTGTTTGATTTTTTTTAGATCAGATATGACCAGAATTTCTTATGAGCAGAACAAGATGCTTTCCTATCATGCTGCTCAGAGATAACTGAGAGCACTCTGGGGTGTTAAAACTACCAAGTATCACTTCCATTTCGAAGTTTATGGACTGCAGCGTTTTTAATAAATAGTACCACCAAAGCCTCTATAATCCTATTTTACCTACAAAGCTACATATATATATATACATCTTAATGAGCACACCCCTGATTCCTTTTTGTTGTTTAGTGGTCTCAGGGTGCCAGTAACCAATGCACGAGTTACAGTGATTACTGGTTTGGGTTTAATGATGTATCGTTTCCACCTTGTTATGCTTCACAGGCTCACATCCATCAGTTTGTAACTGTGCTTTCAGCATGATATTGGACTTATTTGTAGGAAGAGAGACTGTTCATTTTGGGCATATCTCTCTGAGAGCATAGGGAAAAGCACACTGTGTTTTTGAGTGTTCATATTGCTCTGTGGGAAGGTGGAGCGTTTGCGCTGAGATGACCACTCCGACTGTGCAGCACCTGTTCCTAAGTCTGGTCTCCACTCAGAGCTCTCGGCCAGAACGGCCTGGAGATTTCAGCCCGAGACTTGTTTCTATAACAGAGTTATTTACAAATCTATAAACAACAGATTTTCTCCATATGCTTCCTCATATAATAAAAAATATTCTATTTGTATTGTAATGAAGCATCGTTTTCTGGTTCAAGTTGATCTTAAATGCTGGATTAGTATCAGACTGGATATGACATACTTTCTGATCTGATTTAGATTTACTTATTTGGCAGATTCTTTCATCGAAATGAACCACATGTGAGGATGTGTGTTACTTCACGCATGTACATGAACACAAATCATCTTAATGTATGTTGCCATCATCCCTGTGGCTTTTGCTTTTTGCAACGGAATCTTGTAGCGAGTCGGCTCATTCATTGTGAGGATGTTTCTCTGAGCTTTGACATCAGTATTGTATTGAAAATTGCATCGCGATGTTTGTAGTTTCAATTCAATAAGGGCTTACTGATTTTTGGTTAGGTTTAAACATGAAAAACCTCTACAATAAAAGTAGTTACCTTTGTAACTCACTGGCCATGAATTATTAAAGCGTGAAAAAAAATCTAAATATCACTCAGCTCACTGCTTTTCTAAAAACCAGAAAATATGTTCTCACTTTACTGCCAATGTTTTCATTGCTACATGATATATTTGGTAAGCAGTGCTTAGTGTGCATCACAAGTGATTCATTAATTCACTGTCCTCATTGGTGTTCAGCATTGCAGAGCTCAACTTGTATGTGTGTACAATTCAAGCCTTTCTAGTGTCTGCAAGCCTATAATCAATAATTTAAATCATGGCTCTTAAACAGAACAGACAGAAATCCAATTGGTGTAAATGTGTAAATCTCACAACTCTTGGCTTTCTTCCCAGATCATTTCTTATCTGCCAATGTTTCTCAGGTATACGGTTATGAATGCCAACAAGACGAATGCATTAGAGGCACATTACATGATTTAAACCGGTGTAGTGAAGAAAACACTTACAAAGCTGTGGGAATACGAAAATGCATTTTAAACAAAAAAAATACTTTCCTAACAAAATTATTGCAGTGGGAGGAAAGTAATTTAGCTGGGACATTATTCATTGCTCATTATGCAGATTGTGATCATTTGCAAAGAAACTGTATTGATTTTAATGGAAGACAGTGATGTGTCTCTCAGGAATTTTGTGGGAAAATCCATAAAATATGTGCAGTCATTCTTGTGGGAGGAAAAGAGTGGGCTAAAGGACTAGTTGGTTTTTTACAGGCCAGGCAGGAACTTCAGGGGAGAGAACTATTTGTACTTTCCACCATTTTCAACTGCATAATGGGCACAGAATACATTTAATTTACCACTGAACTGAATTGAATACCAGTGAGTTGAATAACAAAAACTAAATAATCTTTCCATGCAGCGGCATTACATTATAATGCATAATGTAATGCATGTCATGTATTTTTAAAAAAAAAACGTATTTTTGTTTACTTTAGTCAGTAATCCCTTAAACCCATTAAACTATATTATTATTTATATTAAAGCATATTATTTGTAACTACAGTGAAACTAATACTGGACTGAGCTGGAGAAGTCATGAAAGAATTAGCTAACTCACTGGGCAAGTAAAAGCTCCAATCTGTTGCTAAGTCCCATCTTTGGTTCCCTGAAATCCTGCTTAGGATAAAAAAAATGGTAGCTAACATATCATGGCACACCACAGTGGCAGAAAACACAGCTTTCATATGCTTTTTGTAGCCAGCTAAGGGTCTTTCTGTTTTTGTTTTAGGAATTTTCAGCCACTATTCCTTGCAGAACGTATCTAGTTCTGAGATATTCTTGGTCCATCTTGCATGCACAGCATGTTTAACATCTACACACAGATTTTCAATGAAGTTCAAGTTAGGGGGCTGTGAGGACAATTCCAAAAGCTTCAGCTTGCATTAAAGCAAGCAAAGCCAGCTTCACTTCTAACTGTGACTAACGGTGTCACAGTTGTTTCAAGAATTTGCTGATATTTACTGGGATTAATTCTTCTAGCTATGTGTGCATTGTTTCCTGTGCCACTGGCTGCCACAAAACTTCAATGCATAATAGATCCACCCCATGTTTAACAGTTGGCAAGGTGTTATTTTCATCAAATGTTACTTCTTTCTTTCTCCAAACATACATTTGGTAATTGTGGCCACCAAGTTATCAGTTCACTGCACTTGTCTAGTTTTGCATACTTCAACTGTTATATTTTGTGATAAGGTTGCTGGTAAGGTTTCCTTCTGATGACTTCCATGCAGACCATTTTTTTGTGCAAGCAACGCTGCATACTAGAACAGTGCACCACCACTCCTTTGTCAGCTATATACCTTCCTATTGGGGTTTTGCTTTGCCTTTCTGGTCAGCATTATGACAGTTCTATCTGAGAGTTGTCTTGGTCATCCAGATTTAGCATTGATTTCCACAGTTCCCCATTTCTTAATGACATTTTGGACAGTGGAAATTGCAAGCTGGAAGCACTTCAATAACTTTTTATAGACTTCCCCTCCATTGTTGGCTCAATAAGATTCATGCTTTGAGTGGACGCATAAGGTTAAGGTTAGAAGAGTCAGAGAATATATTATGCTCTAATGACAATTACTAATGGCAATTCTTGACCTGAGTAAAGAGTCCTAAAGAGTCAATTAAGGCTTAACACATAAATTCATTTCAGAGACTGGAAGGGTGTCCAAACTTTAACACATGCCTTAATTACTATTAAAATTATATTATATTATAATTACTATTATATTTAAAAAAACAAAAAACAAACACAAAAAAACAGTTAATCTAATATAAAGTAACTTTTCATTAACATTTGCAGAAAATAATATTTTTTAAAAGTAGTTCCAGTGAGGTTGTGTTTACTTTTCACTTCAAAAGTCAACAAAACATGGCTGTGGATGGCTGTGGCATCATTGGGATTCAAATTTGTGCTCTCTGGACACTGTGAGACTCATTACATTTAAACATACATACCAAATTTTGTGAAATTCAATAAACAGTTTAATAAAAAAAATTTTAGGAGAGTTGAAAATGAAATAGTTGATCCCTGGTCACTTGCTCTATACATCCATGTAACTGTACCTTTGTGTGTGTCCGAATGAATGTGTGTGTGTGTGTGTGTCAGGGGGAGTTGCTGAGTCCATGTCGCTGTAGTGGCTCTGTCCGTAGCACTCATCAGCCCTGTCTAATTAAGTGGATCAGTGAGAGAGGCTCCTGGACATGTGAGCTTTGTTACTATAAGTACCAGGTCATCGCCATAAGCACAAAGAATCCCTTACAGGTAAGTTTCCACTCTCACACACTCTCTCTCAATCTCTCCGTATTTGTACAAAAACTCACATTTGCCAACATATCCTAAATCTAAATCTGCATCAGCCTTCACAGAAATGGAATGTGAGTAAAAGGATTACAGCCAACAGCATATTTCAATCTGTAGAGGCTGTCTTCCTGGAGACAGTTTAAACCTGTCCTCAAACCTCTCATGATTAATGATGATGCTCCACTGAAAAGTTGACCATTTTTTTCCTTTACCGAGTAAGAAAAATGTCACTATGTACTTTCGTTCTTCTTCACTTCTCAAAGTGGCAGGCCATCTCGCTGACAGTAATAGAGAAGGTTCAGATTGCAGCAGCCATCTTGGGCTCGCTGTTTCTCATTGCCAGCATATCATGGCTGGTGTGGTCTTCGTTCAGTCCTTCAGCCAAGTGGCAGCGCCAGGACCTGCTCTTTCAGATCTGCTATGGCATGTATGGCTTCATGGATGTGGTGTGTATTGGTGAGTACGAGGCCCATCTCTCCCTGTGTTGTAGTCATGTCACTTCCTTTCAAGTCCAAATCAAGTCTAAAAGTGGATTGTGCAATAAGACATGGTATGGTTGCTAACCCTAATTCAGAACTATCAGTACCCTGGTTGAGTCCCTGTAAAAGTAGGAGCTCTCTCGAGCTTGTGGGGTGGTGACATCATTTCAACATACAACAGTAACCATCATACAACAGTAACAACAACGGAGGAGTTTTGTTCTCATTTTGTTTCATGTGACAGAATTTTCCAGATTTTACATTGTACTTGATGGGAATATTATAACAACTGAAGATTGCTGTTCCATGCTGTCTGGTAGAAAACAAATTCCCGTACAAAACAATTCTATATACTAAGTGGTGTCAAAATATTCACAACACTTTTGGTGCAGTAGCCATTTCACATGATATTGAATATGATAGCACGCACAGTGAGATTAGTGGGAAGTTCAGATCATTTTACTGACTCGGATCTTTGAATCTCGTTCAGCAAAATGAATCTTTTATTGAGTCATTTCGTTCATTTCAGCAGAATATAATTAAAATGTTACATGTTAAATTCCCCAACACCGCTAGTACTTAGGCAAACGTTGATCACATTTGGAATAAAAAATAAACTATAGGCTAATGCAACCAAGGCCGAATTATGAGAAACAAAAATGATTCATTAATTGCTTAGCTGGATCTTCAGGCGATGCAGTCTGTTAGTAAACCTCACCACCCAAGCCGAGTCGTTCTTCTGTCACGTCACATTTGTCATGTCTGTTCCCTGGAAACAGAAATGATTAGTTCACCTCTTGAGTCTTCGTGTTCAAGTCGTACGTTCATCCTGTGACCGCCCCATAGGCTGAACGCAGTGGGGCTGTGACGTGATGTACGAACGACTTGAACCCGAAGACTCGAGAGGTGAACTAATCATTTCTGTTTCCTGTACAGAACTATGGGGATGTGGCCCCACATGCGCAGTCAACACAAAATGAACAAATCGTTGTTCCCGAGTCATATTAAAGATTCGTTCAAAATGAATGAATCCTTCATGAACGACACATCACTAATTGAGATGCATCCCTAGTTGGGTTCTTTTCAGTAGAGGTTGTTTGGTTTTAATGATGAATAGTGATTTCTATAGTGATTTATAGTGATTTATAGTGATTTCAAGCTACATCCACATGTCCCTGTTCAGTTCAGTATCCCTGTTCAACATGGGTATTTGGTTATATTATGGAAATAATAACAAAATCTGGAATCACATTTGTAATCATACTGTGATACATTCTTTGGTGGAAATGTGCTATTCGTCATCTCAGTCCAAATGAAGTTTTACAGGGTCTGATGAAACTGTGGGAGGGCATCATTGTGTAATTTGAGTGATTTTATTTCATTAAATGTAGCCTATTTATTCATGTTATGTTGGATAATAAGCTCATTAGACAAAAAATTGTCTACAAACAGCAGTGCCTTTATGTATAATGCTATAGATTACTCACCAGGGAAAATTTCACTTAGTGTAGAACCAGATGGTCAGTCATTGGCTAGGCGCTCAGGTTGCCTTTTGAGCTTCATGTCCAAGCAGAATACAATAATGACACTCCCATTTTCCAGGATTACAAGTGTAGGGTGTACAGACCTGAATCTGTGTGTGACTTGTTTGACAAGCATGATGGAACTGGGACACTTCAAAATAAAAAAATAAAAAACCTGTGGGATAATTTGGAACAGCAGGTGAAACACCACAAACTCTAACTGAATTGCACCCAGTCAGTGGAATAACAGGCTAAAATTGACAGGATCTCAAGACACTCTACCCATCCTTACCTGACAGGAATGGTGCTGTTATTTAGGTGGGGGAAGATATAACCAAGTATTATGAAAGAAATTATCTGACCTTTTTTTTTTTTTTTTTTTGTCTGGAGAAGTTCCAAATCCAAATAAGTTTGAGATTCATACTTCAAGTTCAAGTAATAGATAAGCAATTTATGAAAAATGTCCAGGGCTCAAATACTACATTACTAGTTTCTTCTGTAGAGAAAGAGTGTGTGTGTAAAGCGACAATATGAGAGGGTGTGTGTGTGTGTGTGTGTGTGTGTCAACAGAGACAGAGATAGATTATGTCTGAAGGACCTTGGGTCAAAGAGTAAAATTGAATTTCAGCAAAGAGGACATTAGGAAGAAATTGGGGTTAGAGGTAGGGTGATACCACCAGCAGAGCCCAATCCTGAGTCACTGTAGGGATGTGAAAATCGTGAAACAAGTAGCTCTGATTCCATTGTTGTAATTTAAACACAGAGCTATTGAATTAATCACTGAATTAATGACTTGTTCCCAGCCGGAGTTATGTAAAGACAGTAAGTGTCAATAATGAACATGGGGTGAATTTTGCCGAGAATTTAAAAGGGAGTATTTTGGCAAAATACTTTGTGTCCTCCATAAATGTGTGTGTGGCTGTGAAATGAAACAGCCAAAAGAGATTGAGGTTTAAGTTCAGCTGTGTTCAGCTGTGCATAAACAGAGAGTCTTTAGTTTAGTCCTGTTAGTGAGAGAGAGAGAGAGAGAGAGAGAGAGAGAGAGAGAGAGAGAGATTTTTTTCCAGTTGCCACAGCACTGAGATTAATTTAAAGACATCTAAACTCAGAGGGAGAGAGAGAGAGAGAGAGAGAGAGAGAGAGAGAGAGAGAGAGAGAGAGAGATATTACTACTGCAACCTGGTTTCTCTTGAATCTATAAAACGTTAATTACAAATTAACCAATTCAGTTATAATTTTTTTTTTTTTAAAGTGAAAGGTGACCATGACAAAGACAGCATTGAAACCTAATTGATATAACATCTGCATCATCACAGAATGACTCACTCCAATGATTCTGAACCAGTGGCGTAAATTAGAAATGAGCTCTGAGAGTCTCCAGGCTCTTGATATATTCGGCTCAAGCCAAACACCAATTTCATAGAATACTAAATACGCATAAACACACACACTAACACACACATACACAATTGCACAAATAGTTAGGAGGTGGGGATTCTTGCTATCCCAAATGCAAACACAAATAGAAAGAGAGATATTTATTTAGTCAAGCAAACCAGAAAGAAAGAACAAGATGATATATGATGTGTAGTAGCAGACTAATCCTCAAAATAAACAAGGATTGAGAAGAAAGGAGAATGAGAGAACACATATGAAGAGGAGTGTCGAACTATCAGCAGTGATATGCCTGACTGTGGACAATCATTAATGGTCCTCTGCTGGGATGAACGTGGCAGCCTTCAGGCACTCTGTAAAAAAAAAAAAATTAAATAAAAAAAATATAAAAAAGGGCAAGCCAGCTCAGAGGAAAATGGCCTCTAAGAGAGTGTATGCAATGAAAAAATTGGAAATAATCTTCACTGCTGAAGATTATTTAATGAAGACAGAACCATTATTCAAAGAATAAGCTTGTAGATTTCTGGCAACATGGTATCAGGGTCTTTTCACTGGATAAATTTCTACTTACATCTTGTTAAACTGCAGACTGGATCAGGGAGTACGCTGTCTTACTGTATTAACCCTCTGGTATTAAGAGTAGATGGTTGGTAGAGGAATTTAATGCATTAAGGCATAAAGGTCAATGAATCTGGACCTTTAAAGCTAAAATTGTTTGTTGTTGTTGACTTCATTATTAGGGCTGATTTCAAAAGTACGATGATAGTGTTAATATCACTTACTAAAATAACTGCATTTTATCATATTACACCATTGATCATAGTCATATCTGTTAACCGTATTGTTTCAGTATGATGAGGTTACAAAACGCTCAGTATATCGTTTTTCTCTAGTTTGTGGCCAGGGTTTATGACACTTTCAGAAAAAAAGTGCCCAAGCAAACGGAGGCTCAGACATTTACTGATATTCACCTTGTATTCAGCACTTTTTTTTCTATTTTAAAATGATTTCATATACTCCATCAAGTAAAAGAAAATGCGTGAGTGGCGAATTCTTGACAGAGCCTCTTTCACTTTACACTTTTTTGTAGTGCCTGTATTTTATGGCACAATATGCTTCATATCTAAAAACACTAATTTGTCAATCACTTAGTCTACTGCTCTTTGAAGTGGATTTTCCTTTTTTTGTAACATTTTGGCTTGAGCCAAATATCTTGAATAAAATGAGACTGTTTCAAGCTTGGAAAAAAACAAAACAAAAATGTCTAGAAATGGGTTTAATAATTTTAGACCCGGTTTGGAAATACTAGATAAATTTCACGAGATGCTTCCCTTACTAAGATGTATTTTTTTATTTTATTTTTGCAGTGTGAGAGTAGGGGACAAAGGCATGCCTCCCTGTCTGAACAAAGCAGATCTACAAAATAATATGCTCTTTATAATGGCTTCTTATGAAGACTGCTTTTAGTAAACTCACCTCTGAGAATCAAAGTATGTTTGAGATCATAAATATCAGCTCTCACCCAACTGAAGGGTTCATAGAAACGACCCAAATGTTCCTGCTTTGCAGAAAGCTTAATGGAGAACAGCAGGAGATCGAGCACTCTAGCTCAATGATCGTGCCTGCACTGTATCATGTTTCTGCTCTAATATATCTGATTCAACCTCCAGCCTTGAATATTAACTGATAAAGTGGATTGTATTGCTGAACTGTGGGTCTTGTTTCATCCATCGTTATGGTTAAAGGGTTTAGGGTTAGGCCATTTTCACACATAAGGTTTTTTTTTGAGCCTGTTGAGAATGCCGTTTTCTAACATAGGAGCAGAACCTAAGACCGATCTCTGGTCAATTTAAGTGAACTCTCTACGCATCAAATATTGTACCATGATTGACTGAAATTGACTACATTTACATGGACAGCAGTAATCTAATTATTGACCTTATTCTGAGTAAGACAATATTCTGATTAAGGTGTTTACATGAGTCGCTTTTAGAATACTCCTTTCATGTTCGGGTTTTACATGTTATAGAACATAGTTTGATTAACAGCACACGTCATTACGTCCCCACGCCACGCCGTCCGACGTTCCCTCCAGAATTTCACGTATCGACATACAGTTCGTCTTCGTTATGGTACCGTATACAGTTTTGGATGTTTTTATTTTTATGGACGCTTCAAGTGCAGTTAATTATTTGTCTTGCTATACATGCTAATAGACGACTGCTTGAAGCCGTGGGCTGCATCTCAAACCGCGTACTTACCGTCTATATAGTAGCCGAGATACATGTATTTCACCTACTATATAGTAGGTAAGTACGCGGTTTCGGACTCAGCCGTGCTCTCTTGTTTGCTGTAAAACGGTTGACCACTGCCGAGTGTGTACGTGTCCTGTAGCAAAATGCGGTAAAAACTCTCACACGACGTTAATAATGTGATTAAGGTGTGTACATGTCTGTAACGCACGTCAATAACGCGATTAAAACAGGAGTACTCCACGTGTCTTAATTCGATTTGTGTTTACTTCGAGTATGACCTTAATCGGATTAAGGTAATTAAAAATTGCTGTTTACATGCTAGTTTCTTAATCAGAGTGTCATCTTAATCGGGTTAATATTGGATTATTGTTGTCCATGTAAACGTACTGATTGTCATGTGACTTCCCGTTTCGAGTTTTACAGTGACAGGGAAAGAAAGTCATGTAGTGGCCTGCAGAAGAGATGTTTTGCGTTCTCAGTATATGGAGCAACAATGGCATTCAAATCCAAGAGACTATATCTCATTGGAAAAATGACACAGCAAGAATATTTGAAACTCTACACACATAGTAGCCCAACTGTGCGTACAGTAGAAGACGGGAAATTGATCAAGCTTTGGTTTGGAGTGAATCTGATAGCCTGAAAGTAATCCTGTAATAATGACTTAAAATAGGGGCTGAAATGATTGATTATTTTGATATTTGATCAATTAATGATCTGATTTTTTTCCCCCTTGTTTTCCTTGGGTTGTATTAAAAGAATATTCTAAATACTTATTTATAAATTACTGATTACTTTAAGAAATCTTAACTAAGGTTCATTAAATAACAGTTCAGAAACAGCATAACATTATACTGACATTGTACTTTTTGTGGCATGAGAATATTATAAACACTGGATTGGATGCTCAGTTCAATTTGCTTGACGTGTTGGTGTGGGTTTGATGTGTGAAATCAACTTGCAAAGCTTTGGGTAAAAATCAGGGAATCAACATTTTGGGATTGACTCCCAGCAACCTTGGACTTGATGATTTGACACACAACGTATATTAAAATGATATTGCATTATTGTGTTAAGAAAATTAGCTTCAAATTAGCTTTTACTTACTAATTGTTAATAGCGTTTGTTGTAAGCTATTTTTGATATAGAATTTGATCAGTTTTGACAGTTGTTGCAGCCCTAGACATGAGTATTATGGACAAGTTTTAAAAATCCCCTTTGTGTTAATCCCAAAATTAGAGTTAGAGTAAAGTTATGGGCTTAAGTGTGAAATTCGTATGTAGTCAATAAGTTATGCAATATATTTGTGAAAGTTGACATAACCCTAAATTTTGGGCTAAAACCTCACATGGTTGCCTCAACCTTCATTTTGCAGGCTATACCATTATAAATGCATTTAAAGTAACTCAAAATGATGAAATATCATCCCAACTCTCTTTTCTGTGCTCTCAGCTCTGATTGTCCACGAGGGCCCTTCCGTCTTCCGCATATTCAATCGCTGGCAGGCAGTAAACCAGAAATGGAAAGTTCTGAACTATGATAAAAAGAGGGACAGTGAGGAGCTAAAGGCCAGCGAAGGCGAGTGGACTCTCTCTCTGCTCCACGAGCAGGAGCAGGCGGCGGCAGGTATATCACCGTCAACCTCCTCGTTAATGGCTGCTGCGACAGCTCTTGATACGCCAAACACCACAGCAGCAGGTCTCCCTACAGAGGACTCTACACACAACCACAGTAATGACACTACAGGGACTGACCATCACTGTCCTTATAGCTTTTTTCATCTCCTCAGTCACCTTAGGTCACATGAGCTACGCCACCAGTCAGGAAACACCAGCAACACCAGCAACACCAGCAGCCATCAGCCCAGAGAACTGGTCATGAGAGTAACCACTGTGTGAGCAAAAATGACACGCCTTATCATCGTGGACTTGGAATGTCAAAAAGCACAAAGGGTGAACATTTTAATGGTCTTGTTTGAATGGAAGAAAAGCACAATTTATGTCTGGCACACAGGATGAAATCTGGATTGTGTAACTGTAATGACACAATTTGCTGCAGTATTGCAGATAAAAAAACAAGGTTTATCTGTACCTTTACAATACGACTTTGTCTCTCAGTCAACCTATCACACATTTACCTTCATGTTTAATTCATTTATCTGTAAATGTGACCACAGCTGTCCGTCCACTGTCTCAGTCAGAAAGTCCAGACAGGGGAGAAGCTACTGAACCGCTGACACAGCTGGTCTCATGTCTCTACTGTTAACATTCTGTATTAAACAACTGTACAGTCTGAATGTTTACAGTTAGAAATGGTTTATCTCACAGGTGAACTGTTCTCAAGTGTTTTTTTCCCCCCGAAGTCACTGTAAAACTGAAATTTCTAAATAACCGAAGAGATAGGACTCTTATAATAACTGTGCATTTTTTATTTTTTTTCCCTGGGGAAGGCATTACTTTCTCAATCATATGGGATGCCATGAAGTGCTTATGTCCGATGTTTCCTATTTCCACATGGTGTTTTGAGATTACATTTACCTTGTTGCCATTTCAGTACTGAAAAGGAAATAAACTTTAAATATACCATTGCAAACATGAACATTCATTTGAATATGATTTACCTTTTATAATGATAAACACAAAATGGGGTGAAATCACTGTTGGGGTCTTTAGAATCATTTCAGAGCAGGTGTGTTGGAGATGAATGAGCAGCAAGTGGTTTAAGAAGCCGGTATCTACTGATTTTCAGTGGCCACCATCTGCGACCCCTGAATAATTCAGTACATGAAGTGCTGATATCAATGGGCTCGAGGTACAATACAGCTTCCTTGGGAAAGCCTGGTGCTGAGAGTTCACAGTGAATTATTTTGCCCCATTTCTCTTTGCACTTGTATTGATGTCAGCGTCTTTTGCTGCAGCACTCTTGGAAATGAGTCAAAGTAGGAGGAAAGCCTGTTTGAGAAGTGAATCAAAGGTCCATGTCTTTTTTTTTTCCATGAGGAGGAGAAGATATCAGACATTTTGGCACACACTTTGCACCCAGGTCTTGTGCTGTTTTTAGTGCATGAAATATTTTTTGGAAGGAAGAAATATGTTCGAGCATTTATTTTGTTGCTGAAGGTTTAATGGTTCCTATAACTGCTTGTGGCAAACCTGGTGTAGCTGTCAAAATAATGAACAGATCTGTACATTTCTGCTTGCAGTCCCATTTTATGGCATATTTCAGAATCAGCAGTAAATCAGTGGGGTTTATTGGGTCAGGGTGACATTCATTCTTACAAGACATAAGTGGCTTCGTGGATGGGGAAGTGAGATTTTTTTTGATGACGTTGAACATTGATGAGGCGTTTGCCAGTGATAATTGAAGTTCTAACATAGTATTGGCTATTTGGAACATTTTGTGGGAAAATCTACAAATGTGCAAAGTTTACACAGATGCACTTTTCATATCCATACATATATACACAATATAATATCCGGAAATTATATTCAAACCCTGGATCGATCACAGACTCTGATCGTAAAACCAGACAATTTGACCCTTGCCTTCATATCTATTTTATGTTCATTGGCATTAATTGACAAGAGGAAAAAAAAACCCAAAGTATTCAACAGAACGATGAGACTATGGCCAGTTCTCTTACAAGGTTCAAATCACTGCATGCTTTTTCCTTGTTTTCAGGCTGAAAACTTTAAAATCATATGTAAGAAGTCTGAGCAGTACAAAGCTCTAACCTAAAGGGGGGAAAGAAAAAAGATATTTCTCTTCTATGGCTGTCCAATTTAATGTTTCTCAATTTAAACAGACAGCAAGAAGGGAGATATTTCCACAGTAGTTGGGATAGTATGTGAAATGTGTCAAGGTAATATCAAGCCAAAAAAGACATCAAAAGGAAGAAATCATTAAATGTTGTTAGTGTATTTGACAGAAACATTGTTTGCTAGAGTTCTGTAAGAGGCAACATGCACCATAATGAGTATACTGTTATGCTGGCTCAGGGTTTGTTACTGTGACAGTCGGAGTGCAGTATCTGAATATAAGCTGATTTTAATGAGGCTCTTCCTGTACAAGGACACTTCCTCCTCTATCTGTTTAATGCTGAATCATTACTTTAGTAACTTAGGGGAGCAGCAGCCTCTCTCATTAACGATGAAGACTAGTGATTCAAGCCCAAATTGCTTCAATTTGACCAACTCATTTAAATGAATTGCCATATTGATTTACAAGTATGGAAAGTTAGTATTCAAGAGCAACAAGCATAAACTGTAAAAGAACATCAGCGTGGTGGCAAATTTCTAGGATTCTTTAGCAGGACGTTGACCAACTCATGTTTGACCATTAGTATGATCATCTAGTTTTCAGGTAGGATACGCATTTAGAAAAAGAACATGGGTTGCTCGTTGTATAATTGCTTTTAAATGTGGTTCAACTTAGTAACTTTTGAAAGGGAAACTGCTTATGTTGTAGGGTTCTAATGGTTCCTTCCGGGGTGGGGGAGGGGCTTTAGCTGGAATGTTTAAAACCTCAAGTCAGCACTTTTGTATACTGGGTTTTATGGTGAGATTAGAGAACGTATCCAGTGATGTAGAGCAGTTTGGCAACAAACACACAGTGTGAGTTTGACATAAAAAGAAGGATGGTTATACAGAAAAGAACCAAATCCCTATTATTAGATATGGTGGAGGATCTGTGGCGTTGCAGTGCTGTTTTTCTTCCAAATGTCTTGGGAACCTTGCTAGGATACATGGCATCATGGACTCCATGAAGTACCAAGAGATTTTCAATCGAAACTTGGTCGTCTCTGTCATGAAGTTGTGGTTGGATACATCCAAATCCACTTAAAAATTTTCAGGTACCACAAAATCAAGCTTTTGAGATAGCCATCCCAGTCCCTTGACATAAACCCTTTTAAAACCTGTGAAGTGAGCGGAATATGTGAGGTCTCAAGATAGGACCTAGAATGCAGAATGATTTGAAGAGATTCAGCACTGAGGAGGGATCTGAGATTCCTTACTCTGTATTGGAGCTTCTAGCAGGACAATGATCCGAAAGATATGTCCAGGTTCAATTAAAAATGGTTCAGTGAGTGACCACAGAATCAAGCTTTTGAAATGGTCATCCCGGTCCCATGAGCTAAACCCCATTGAAAAACCTGAGGAATAAACTGAAGAGGTGAGTTCACAAGAGAGGACCTAGGCCCATGGAGGATTTGGAGAGATTCTGTATTGTGTCAGATTCTTGACACTTTATTGGACCTTTCAGAAGGACGAGGATTAAAAAAAAATGTCCAAAACCACAAAAAAGTGGTTCAGTGACCACAGAATTAAGCTTCTGACCTGGCTATCACAGTACCCAGACCTAAACCCCTTTAAAAACTGCAAGTTGAGCTGAGCAGGAGAGTCCACATAAGAAGACCTAGGATACTGGAGGATTTGGAGAGGATTCTGTATTGAAGAGTTCTCAGAGGCTGTGTATCTTCCAATTTCATCAAGCATTACAGGAGAAGACTCGATGCTGTTGTGTTGGGAGGTTCCACAAAGTACTAAATGTCAATAATTGTGACACATTTCTACCATATTTTTTTATAAGCCTTTATCATTTTCTTACAATAAATGTACTTCAATTAAATTGTACAATTTTTCCTCATATTTTCAGTGATCAAACTAATTAACCAGAAAGACACGTTTTTGCATACCGTACCAAGGGTGTGAATAATTCTGGAGCTGACTGTAGGTCAGATGAATATATCTCATGTGTCATGAAGTGAACATATGAACTGGAGGAGGTGAAAAACATCTACAGGCAAGTATCCTGCACATTACAAGGTAAAATCCAAAAATCTCATCCAAAGAGATAAAACTGAGAACAGCAGCAGCAGTCAATGTTCGTGTTTAGTGCCAATTACCTTAGTTACACCATTTTCTTCATTATCAATGATTTGTGTGTTATTCTCAGCAGATTCATTAGTTTCTCTCCTCGCCTCTCTTTCACACCAAGTACAAAGCTTTCCTTGATAAATACACCCAATAATGGCTTTGTACGCCACCGTGTTTCACCTTCCCCCATTCCATCTGTCAAATTAAAATTCAAATCAAAGGATATTAAGTATTTCCTGCTGGCCAGAAGCCCATCATCAGTGCCTGAGTATTGAGGGGTCTAAATGAAATGGAGAAAAAAACTACTCACCTATATCTGACCTCAGCATCGCTGTCGATAGCCATGCAGTGATCGAAAGGTATGACATTAAGAGCTCTCATGACTGACAAAAAGCTTCAGCTTGGATGGTATTCTGTCTTGTTTGCATAAAAGGCATTTCAGAAAGGAATAAATGTAAAAGTGAATATTCTCATCACCGGCTTTTTATGTTGCTGTGTAAAATCTACAAACATACTTTTGCATTAACCGATTTTTAACATCGGTGAAAATAAAGGTTGAAGGAAAACAGCTTAAAGAAAACCTATGGTCTTTAATTGTATTTACATGTTTACAGTAAGTCATAAAATACCACGTATATTATCTGTGGTATGGTAAACATTTAAACTTAATCAAGTCCACATACCCTCCTCTGAAAAAGTAGCTTCCTTTTTAAAATCTTGAATCAGGACAAGCTACAGGTTTTGTTTTTTTTTATTTAAAAAAAACTCTTTCTCTCTGAAATGTGTGCACCACCGTGAACTCCTTTCCACCACAAAGAAAAAGGAAGAGACTTCCTTTTCCAATGCCCGATTTAGTTTTAAGCTAGCATCAGGTCTTTTTGTGCCGTTTCTGAGATGTAGTTGAGCTTTGAAAGCTAATGTAGCAGGGCCCAAGGGCTACTGTTTAATTACTGTTTCATTATTCAGTTTTTGTTCTTTGATAATGCTGAATGTTTTAATCAATTGAAAATGGAAATCTAAGGCACTTATTCAGGCAATGCTTATTTTTGATAAATTGAAAATACATTGAATCGAGACACTACTGTATCATATCAAATTTGAATTTTGTATCGTTAAACCCATAGTACAAATATCTCAGCACAAAGTACAGTATTAAATGTAGGGGGGGCCAGTAATTCTGACATATGTGGCTTTGTAAAAAAAAAAGGAAAATTTGCAGCTTAATGGAAAAAAAAGAAGGCCCAAAAATCTAATTTATCTAATTGAATTTAAATCTAATTTAAAAATTAGATATGAACACCAATGTAACAGTCCAATGATAGTGTTTGTGAAGACTTGTTTGTGTTTATAATCAATCTAAACATCAGGACTATAGACTGTGGTGCAGAAAAACGCATTTTTCCCAACCTCAAAGGACAGACCACAAGCCACTGTCATGAACAGAGCACTGATGAACACATCCATGATTACAGCTGTTTATAGCTGCTATAAAACAAGTCATAAAAAGAACTAACTTGTGGAAGTTCGTGGAATTCCACAACACTAAATGTAGCTATAAATGGAGTCAAATAAATAAATAATATGTAATCATTGGCAAATTGCTGTGGTATAAGAGGAGGGAAAAAAGCACATCAGGATGTGCTGCTATAGGAAAATTCGGGGTGCTACCTCTAACTCTGCTTTGTGTTGGGCTGCATCACACAACTCAGTCACTGATTATTTTCACTATTCCCACAAGCCCTGTCGTGTTTTACTGTATATTCCTTATATTAAATGCAAGTAATAAGACAAATCGTTGATATCTGCTCCCTTGCTTCAGACTCCCAACAAATTCAACTGAACTGAACCTCCCAACAAATTCAACTGAATTCAAGTTAAATCTTTAACATGAATTTACAAGAATTACAAGAATTTCCTTTGGGATCAATAAATCAATCAGAATATCCTTTGGGATAATTTTGCTGCATTAAACAACCGACAAAACCAACAATACAGGAAGTATATTACTCTGATTTACATAACATGTAGCAAATCAATTTCAATCTCGAGAACCAGAGACCCATTCAAATACAAATGTAACTGCATGCGGTCGAAAACTTAACAGAATCCAATCCAGACATAAAGAGCAGTAAAAGGCTTACCGCGGGCCGTAATTTTCATACCTCGATCAAAACAGAAGTCAAAATCTGCTTTCAACCTTTCTTAACAAAACCAATATACTACAAAGTTATTATATTGTCAGTTATGAAATGTTTTGGTGTGTAAAAGGGAAAAATTACAGCAGGATATACCCAACTGCCAAAGTAAGAAAACACTGTTTACACAATTCTGCAGTAAAATAGTTAAAAGACAAATTCACCCAACATTCTGTCACGGCTAACAATAAGGCCTGGTAGTGTTTAGTTAACACTGTCTTATTTGTAAAATCCTCTGAAAGAAAGGGTGCGCCTCTATTCCGCTTTAACTCCTGCATGTCTGATATGTGGAGCAAACTGGCAGATTAAGCAAATTGTTAATTTGTTAGATAAGGTAAATGATAAAGTTCAATCGTGAGTGCTGTGTGGGAATGAAGCTACAAATGAGTGATCACACCTTTAAGTGGAACAGCTTTTTTTAAAAAAAAAAAGCTTTTAATTGTTTTGTTTAGACAAAAATATCGTGCAAACATGACTGTGACCTCAGCACCAAGTGAAGCACCAGAGAATAGTAATGAAGGAAAGGTTGAAGGATAGTCCAGGTTCACATCATGTCCAGCTGTGTGAAAAGAAATAAGAGCATACAACAAGATCAGCCAAACTCCCACAGAGTGTAAATACAAAAACACATTCTACCAACAATCAGTTCGGTTTCCACCCATACTGATCGATTTAGCACCAACAAGGGCACTTACCAAATCATCCACGTCTCCTGCGTCCTCGTGGGAGGGAGCGGCTGCCACTTCTTCTTTCTCTTCAAATGCCAGAAACTAGTGAAAGTATAGAGTTTAATCATACACAGGGCATAAATCTACATCATAACAGCCATACACACTAAACCATTTTCTGTTTCATTGTCTTTAGAGAATAACAGACTGTTATCTTCTTAGCACAATCTGGTTGAATGACTCTCAAACAAAAAAACCATGAGATGGTATACGCATTTAAATCACCTGGTTTGCCTCTTGCTTGGATACTGTGCTGCTATCCACTTCATCCTTGCTGATCAGTGTTATAGAATCTGCAGACAGAAATCTGTGTCAGTCATGATGCCGTCTAATTACCCTTCAAACCGAAAAAAAAGCTAAATAAATCATATCCACACACCTGCAACGAGCAGGTCCCAGAATGCCTGAAGATTCTTCTCTGGAACGCTGTTCTTCAGAGACTGCATGTAGCTGTTGAAAAGCTCCGCATTTGATACCTGGAAAAAGTTGAAATGACTTTAGCACTTCAACTGGTCTGTTGTTCACAAATCAATTATGTACATATAATCAATCCTTTAGTTTAACTATACTCTATGTAGAGACCTGATACTGAATATTGATTCTGGCATGAAATTCTAGATCAGTATCAGTCTGGAATTCACATTTTCTTCCCAGTCAGAATTAAAAAGATCTCACCATCACACCTGTCATGTGTGCATTAGGCCCCACATAGACCACAGGGTGAGCACCCCCTGCTGACCTCACTAATACCATTTCCAGCAGCAACCCTAGTTTTCCCCAGGAGGTCTCCCAACCAGGTATTGGCCAGGCTCAACCCTGCTTAGCTTCAGTAGGAAACCAGGCAAGAACTTCAGGGAGATATGGCTCTGGCTCTGGCATTAATGTTAAGGTCTTACTTTCTTTGTCACACAAGCTTTCTATCTGATCACCTGAAAGTAAAAACTGCCTGCTGGGATCTTCAGTCGATGCAGACCACTAAGTGGGACATCACTAATTGTAAGAGGTTTTGATTGACAAGTACAATTTCTAACCTCATTCCTCATATTTTATGTGTTTATTGTTGTATTAGTCCATCCATCCATCCATCCATCCATCCTCCGTACCGCTTTTCCTACACAGGGTCGCAATGGAGCCTGGAGCCTATCCCAGGGGACTCTGGGCACAAGGCAGGGGATACCCTAGACGGGATGCCAATCCACTGCAGTGCACAATCGCACACACATTCACACACCCATTCGCACACTACAGACAATTTGGAAATGCCAATCAGTGCATGTGTTTGGACTGGGGGAGGACACCCCCAAAGCACAGGAAGAACATGCAAACTCCCACTAAACTTAAGCCACCAGTTCTAAATACAGCCCTGAGTGTTTCTAAAAAATGATAGGAATTACGTTTTAGTTATTATAAATTAATTTTTAGATGTTTCAGACCCTCTCAAGCATCATATATCCTTGTAGACCTGTACAATTAAAAAAAAAACCCTCTAATTACATTGAAGTGCTCTGATAATGATGATTATCTGGGATTAACATGTATGAGTACATTTCAGCGCACAGTCATTCACACGGCTCTGTAAACAAATGCCTAAAAATGCCCACGAGTGCTTTGTCAGAAGACTCAACAGGTGTTCAGCGCACTCGAAATGAGAATTCTTGTGACTCATCAGAAGCGACTCATCTGCTGTTTGGAGCTATTAATGCTCGTGGTGTGTTGAGAACACTTACAACTGCATTCGGTGCAGCTGATGATGATGATGATGATTACCTTTCCCCCTCACCTGGACTGATAAGAGCATGAATGACGTAAGATAGTAAACACTCCAGATGTGTCGAGTAGGGACCTTAGTCTAAATATGACACACTTAGCAAAGGTAAATCTGTTAGCCTGCTAAAGAAGCTACAGACTGACAGTAGTATTGATTGTAAAGTGAACCCTAATGGAATATTGAGCCTTGATTGAGCTTTCACCTTAATGGACTGCTCCCTAAAGGCCTGGACACATGCGATGGTCTTCATGTAATAGTCGGTGCTCCTGTTGCCCAGCAACTGCTCCATCCTGTGGGTGAGCTGCTCGCACGCTGGTGTAAGGACCAAAAACAAAACGAGTCAGTGGGACAGTAACACAAGGGCATGAGGAAATGTTGCAAAGCTTTGACAAAGGTGACAAAAGCAATTATTTCAACAGACGTGTGAACCTGATCAGCTGTGAGCGAGATTTCTGCCGATGACTAACATCATACTCAGCGGAAACAGTACAGACTGCAGAGTACACTCAGAAACTAATCTGTCACCGGTGTACTAAAGTGCTCACTTGCTGAGCAGTGCTATGAATGCTTGTTTTTCACTAAGTGGGGGTAACACTAAATGGAAGACAGAGATATCTGAGAATGCCCGAGATGATATTATATTAAATAATATTATTTATTGCAAAGCTCTAAAGCCAATATTCATAAGGCTTCAGTCTATATATTCATATACGATATGTGCAGAATGTACAGTGCCAATTAAAAGACTTAAACATTTGGAGTATATTATTACAGTTCAAGCCCTATTGGTGCCACAAACAAAATAAAACTGTATGAAAGAGTATTTAATTAGATAAATATAAGAAAGAGAAAAAAGATGCTGGTGAGAAAACGACTGATTTCAGAAACTATAACGCAAGCGATAACAGCAACGAACTTCTATTTCATACGTTCTACAACACCAAGCAGAACTATGAATGGATAAAATGTACTGTTTTTTTTTTTAACAAATAAATTGTAATCCTTGGCAAATTGCTCAGGCAAAAAAAACCCAAAAAGGAATAAAACACATTGGGATGTGTTGTTATTGGAAAATAATCAACTTCAGGGTGGGAATAATAACTACACTTCGCACACTTTGGGTCGCATTATTGATCGTTTTCCTATTCATACATGATTTTATTCCTTATTTAATTATGAACCATTAAATAAACTTTTTTAAACGTTAAAAAGAGATAAAAGGAATAAAAAGCGCCTGTCCATATCTCACCTTGGTCAAAGGGAATGGTCTTCTTTTGAACTAAAGTGCGGAAGTTTTCTGCAGGGTTCACGCTACCTACCTGTAAAGACAATACATGGAGCGACAACATTAACCTTCCTGTCGATTTTGTTCAGAATCACATTAAAATCCTGGAACTTATTTGACGCTTTCTCACAGAGGTAATGTTTCCCTCTGAAGTCTCTGCTAGGCTGAACTTCTCCCCTTCATCCACTTTGAACTTCTTTGCGTCTGGCTCTTCAGTGCTAGGTGGAAAAAGAGAGCACAAACTTTTAAACACCAGGGATTAACAATAAGAAAAAAAACAATACCACATAAGGCTACTTTTCTGAATCTATTTATGGTGTACATTACAAGAGATACAAGGATTTTCCATGTTTGCTTGGCTTTCCCTTTTGAAAAACAGATTTGGGTATAAATTCAGTTTAGTCTTAGACTAATAAGGAGCTTCAGCGTGGAATCATTATTATTGATACTATGCTGTAAGTGCTTAGCAGTGCAACTTGTCTCCTCTAGTCTCCTTTCTTGCTGACCAGAGATTTTTTTTTTTTTTACCTATTCCCAAACACATCCGCACTGGTCTTCTGGCCCTTCTTTTGCACCACCTCCTTCAGGCTGAAGAGTTTCTTCATCTCCTGCAGAGGTGCACGGCAGCGGGCAGAGACAGCCTGGGGCCGATCCAGCATCCGCTTGAGCCACGGCTCCATAGGGGGCAGGGGTGCACCTGGGTTCACCCCACGATGGTGTAGGCACTGGGGTAATGAGAAAAAAAACAACAATGTCTATTACGTTTCTATGCAGACAAACTTTGGTCAACCTAAACAACCCCCCTGTATAAACCTGTGGTCGTGCAGCCAAAAGGTTTACTTGCTCAGGATTATGATGGATGACAAAACCCTTTCCAGGTTATCCAGGTCATTTTTAAACGTACATCAGTACATCAGAATGTTCGCTGTAAACGTTAAAGTCACATGACAGCTGTTTAATTCTAAAGGTCCATCAATTCACACCTTCAGTCTTCAGTAATATGTCATGTTACTGTAAAAAGCATCATGATGTCACATGAGATATGTTAATGCCTGGGAATTTCCTAGCACTCAGTAGATGAGGTCATACCTGGATACTGTAGACATGTACCTAAGAGATGCTGCTGTAATTATAAAGATGTTTCTGTGCTAATTCCAGGACTCTTCATCACAATAGGCTCATACTGAACATCCTTTTAACACACTAAATACTTCGAAATTATAGTATACAGTAGGGCTGGGCGATACATCGATATTATATCGATCTTGATAAATGGTTACGCGATAAACCTTTCGGAGATATCGTTGGTATGGAGATGTATTTTTTAAAATTATTATAATTTTCTTATTTTTTACATATTTAATAATTACAAATTAGATGATACGGACTGCATGCCTTTGATTTGACTTTTTTTTTGTCTTCGTAGGCATTAAAGAAAAATATCGTCAAACTCAGTTTAACGTATTTTTGTTTATTTTGCTACTGTTTTTGCAGAGAGTTTGTTAGGTAAATTATACATCATGATGTGCATTGTGTATCGTAGAAATGATTATCTCAAGTATCGTGTTATGATGTTTTTGTCATATCGCCCAGCCCTAGTATACAGTGGAAGAAGAGAATGATTTATAATCCCACTATTCAATAGAACATTTGAGTCTGGATCCTTTCGAATTTTCTTCCTCGTGTCATCTCAGGAAGTGTTTTGTTGTTGCTTCTGGCTTGAAAATAAATCAACATCACATGAATTTACGCATGAATTTCTACAAAGCTGCTTCGTAACAATGTCTATTGTTAAATGTACAAAAAGTGATTTGAATGGAATTGAGATGAAGTCCCTTAAATGAGATTCAATTCTGTTTTAAAGATGTTCTCTATTAAATTCCATGGCAATAAATTAAGGTATGCTACAAACAAGTTTAAGTACATGCCATTTATTCTGTGAAAGTGATGGCTCAATTTTATCCCCACAGCACAGATACATCATGAATTGTATCCTTGGGCTAAATTAAATATATGAAAGCCAATAATATGGATCGAGCTGTGGTGGTCAGAAAAACATGAGTTTTTAAAAAAAAAAAAAAAAAAAGAGAGAGAGAGAGATAAGACTAACTACAAGCACAGCAGTTTTCTGCTTTGCCCTCTGGCTGATTTCAGACAATATCATGCACAAACCGAGCTTTTAAATAAGCTGTGTGGCTCTCTTACCTGGAAGAGTCTCTGAAATTGTGGGTTGGGGATTTTGTTGACTTTGAATATATCCTCCTTCTCTCCATCTTCACCCTCCTCCACCAGCATCATAGCGTTGATGAGATTGTCCACTGCTGACAGCTGAGCCTCTGGGTAAAGAGAGACAGAACAGCATTTATATATACAAAAAAAAAAAAAGGTTCAGGACGATTTTGACAGCCAACAAACATTGATCAATAATTCATCAGCTCCCTACATCTTTTCTCATGTTTATAAAAAACCAACACCTAACTACACATGGATTTAGGCATGTCGTGATCCTGAAATTTCAGTCGAAGATTATTAGAGAACAGTGCTCTTAAAGTATAAATCCTGCTGAACAGTAACACTATATTGAACAGCAACATTTCTATGGCTATAAAATGCTTCACACGGTCTGTCATTGTGAATCATCGGTTTCAGGCATGCTGATATTTATTTACTCACTCTACAGCCTCCACAATAGATGGAATAATAGCAGTTGCTATTGTCTTTCTAGGTTCTGCAAATCCGGTGGGTTATTGGTGCATAGATTTTTATTATTATTATTTTTTAAATTTGTAATATTAGTGACTTTGATGATTTTCTACTGGATTCTCCCTTTCCCATAAACAGTTAATGCCCATGTCTCACCCTTCTCCTGCTGCAATCATAGACTATGATGATCATACTGAACATCCTTTTTAACACACAAAGTATAGCTTTACTTAGTATACAGTTGTGGAAGAGTAATGATTTAAAATTCCACTATATGGTTTCACCCAAAAGAGGATAGGGTCCCTTTTAAGCCTGCTTCTTTTAAAGTGTTCATCCTCATGTCATCTCAGGGAGTTTTTTTCTTGTCACTGTTGTCTGTGGCCTGCTCGTCAAGGATCTAAACCTACATGAGGATAGCTGAAAGCTGCTTCGTGACCATATCTATTGTTAAAAGTGTTACACCAGAGGTACCAACATTGATAACAAGAAAATCTTGGCTTGGTGTTTGTGGTTCAATTCCACAAATACCAGGCTAGGAATTTCTTATTATCAATGCACATGGTACATTTTAGGAATAAGCAGCTCCCCCATTTTTTCACTGAATAAAAATACTACAGTCCTCCTTCTTGATCTGTATTGGCTTGTGAATTCACCTAGCTGAAGTCTACGTGAAGCAAAAGAAATCGCAGCTAAGAGCAAATGCATGTCTTTCATGTCCCGCATCCTTTCCTGTTCAGTTAACTAGCTTTTTTTCCAATGGGAGAATTTTATTCACATTTGTTCTGATCACTGCATTTAGCTAGCAAAGCTGAAAAGTATATATCGACATAGCAATGGGACAAAAATCATTAAAGCTATGGCTAAAACATAGATGTTGGCAGCTCTGAAAACCAGCAGTGATGTTGTGCTTTGCAACTTAAATCAATGTTGCTCACGTTGACTGTTGACTGCACACAGCAAGGGAAGACAATTTGTGTTGAGGTGTTTGTGTGTGTGTGGGTTGTGACATAAACCAGAGGTGTCAACACTGCTAACAAGAAAATCCTAGCAGTCAGAGAGAGAGAAAGAGAGAAAAAAAAATAACTTTATCACAAATTGCACATATCTGTAGATGAGGTGTGTAATTTTATTTTATTTTTTCCCCAAAATGTGATACAGTGAGAACAAAGGTCTGGAGCGAGCGCTACTTAACAACAAGCAGATTCTACATATTCTTCAGTCCGTACAGGATTTTCGAGTTTTTTTGTTATTATTGCACCCAAAAATGCTTGATTTTGAGTTTTTAGTGGTGAAATCGCAATTGCACAGAATTGTTTTGAACGCTCTTTCGCAGTGATGCTTGTTGGTAAATGAGACCTTTTAGCTGTACTCATGCTTGAAGCACATGAATCGAAGGGCACTTTGACTGAATGTGCGTTGTGATGACGTCACATGACGTGTCTTGGCCGAATCTGCAGAAAATCTGCGTAACTTTGAAAAATTGCAAGCTCCTGCGAATATCACAGCGTTTCCATGATTTCGTGTCAATCCCTGCGATCGCAAAATCATGGAGGGACTGATTTTTTTTAGCTAGTAAACAGACCATAGTCCTGACTTCTACTGGCTCACAAGACCAGTACACAGGTCAACTGCTGCCAGGAGAAAATGTATGTCTTGTATTATATATGAATGTAAAACAAGCTTATTTCACAAGCTTAAAACAAGCTTATTCCATAATCTTACAAGATTATGGAATAGTCACGACAGGCCTACTCGATTTAGGTTCTAATAAATGTAGCTCATCCTAAAGAAGCTGATTTTTCTGGGGGGAAAACAGTATTTCCCCAATTTTGGAAAATGTGGCAATTAGATTTTTTTTGAATATCCACATTTCTTTAAAAAAAAAAAAAAAGAAAAAAAAAAAAGAGAAACATAAATGGTCCAGTTTCTGACATATCAGTCGGATCCCATGACTTCTCACCTGATGGAACAAATTTCTTGTTGTTCTCCAGTGAAGGGAAAGCGAACTGACGGAGGTCCTCCATGTACGGTAGCTGCACATACACCAAGCACTGGGGAGCAGAGGAAGGAAGGACAGTGACTCCAGGGTGACACACATAGCATGAGGCATATTTCTGTATGACTCAGACCCACATACCTCGTATTTGTCTTTGACGCAAGGAAAAGCTGCTCCTACTTGTGGGTTGCAGCGGCGGTCATAAATATAACGAACAATAGCCACCATCTTCAGACTGTCCAGAGCTTGAATCAGAGCGGAGAGCGCAACAGCTGCATGCTGCAACACACATATATACACACACACACACACAATAAACCACTGAAATTGAAATTTACCAACAGCATGTAGTTTTGCCAATAAAAACTAGGACTGGCCTTAAAAGCGACTGACAAAAATGTGAATTTTCCAAATGTCTTCTAAATAACCTAAAACTATACATATAATCTCTGTCAGAACAGAAATGCTCTGTAATAACAACATTTATATACCAAGCTACACTTACCTCATCATCTTTAGCAGCAAAAACCTTAACAATCTGCTGGCCCATGAAATGATGGCGATGAATCTGCACAAAATAAATACACATTACAACAGATCCTAATATTATATAAATAAACCACACCCATGTGTGTAGAACATTTGAGTTTGTGAATTAAAAGGTTAATCGACCAAACACAATGCAAGCTGGAGTGACTGATTTTTTTCTCTCTCTCTCTCTCCAAGTTTGAAAACTGAAGTTGCTGAATTTAGAAAGTGTGGTGACTATTCTTACATTTGTAAACAAAGATCTTTTACACTGGTCTGAGATCAGATTAGGATGGAGAGGAACCATTACAGCATCATTTTAAGAACAGGAACCCCTATGTACTGATTTACAGAGAAAGTGCTCCATCTTGTGGTGAACAACTCACCAGCTCCTGCTTGGTAAAGCCAAGCACAGCAAAGCTTTTTCCATCGGACTTGTACTTCATCTGCTCTTGGTCCACTTTGGAGAACGGGACAATGTCACTCCCGTAACGGAAACCTAACATGAAGGAGAGTGAGAAAAAGAACATCGCATAATTAGATACTAATGAAGTACAAATTGCTTATGCAAACGTACTGTTGAAATTCCATACAATAACCAAACGGTAACACTTTACAATAACAGTGCACGAATAATCATAATACGACTAATACCTGAATTAATACTTACTTAAGCCTGTCGCGATAATTACTACATATGTCATGTGACACGAAATATCACCCATTGTATTTACATAAAAATTATTGTCACCGACATTTTAGCCGATTGCGCTTCCTCTGTCATCTTGTTTACTCTCTGTAGGTACGTTCACACAGACAGCGATTTTATCGCTGCAAGTCGCCAGTTCCTGTACTATGAAGTTGCCAGTAGGCGACAAATGTCACTACAATGAAACATTCTGGAAGGAGAGCGATCTTATATAAAATTCACCAGTGTATATATAGTACACATCATATCCTATGAGATGAAGGAGAAGCATGTAGAAGTGTGTGCTCTTTGCCATTGCAGCCATCTATCAGTGGCAAAAGTGCAAGCGCCAATTAGCTTAGCTTATGGCCTTAGCGTGTTTAAAACAAAATAATAATAATAAAACACACATTTTGTAGCAATTGAGCAAAATCCCGGTGTAGCTCCTATCTCAGTAAGTGAGCATCACCATCAGGGTGTCATTCACTATATGCTAAATTAGTGTTTTCCTGACGACTACAGCCAGTTTGGAAGAAGTCTAAATGGACTTGGTTTCAAAGCTGCAATCCACAGATCCGGTGTGGGAACATTTTGACTTTAAGCCGAATGAGAGAGGAGAGCCAATTAACGTGAACGAGCCGGTATGTCGACTTTGGTTAAAAACAGTGGCAATGAAAAGAGGCAATACAGCTAACTTAAAAACTCATAAAACACAACCATCCCATCCAGATTTTCAACCTGGGAACAAAACAGCAGTTGGAGGTACAGGGGTGTCTTCCCCTCCATAGCTAGAAAATGGGTTTGGTGGTGATGATAATGCACCTTGCCACAGAGCAAAGAGTGTTAAAGCATTTCTTCAGGAAAGGCATATCAACTTAATGACATGGCCAGCAAACAGTCTGGATCTCAGTTTGATTGAGAATTTATGGTGGAAATTAAAAAAAAAAAAAAAAAAGGACCTGTTCAGCTGATCTGTCAACCACTATTCAGAAAGACATATGGATTGTGGATGCCTTTTCCAGGCAGTGCAAATATAAACGTGACCACGCGAAACGGTGCACATTCACAGATAGCGTAACTCGCTATCTAGCCAAAAAGATACAGCCATTAAACACGGTCCAAAAAAAAACAGCATTTAAAAATATTCTGCAAACTTTTGACAAGCAATATGAGCTGCCAAAGAGAACGTACATCGCCCAAACTGCCATTCCAGCCTTGTACAACAAAGTGAAAGAGGACATACTGATGACTTTTCTCCTTTTACTCTGCCACTACAGAGATGTGGTCAAGCCAAAATATGACCCCTTTGTTAACAAAGGTTTATTTATTATTTATTTATGTTTTATTTGGTTAAGATATTAAATTTTTTTGACATGCCAATTCCAATGTCTAAATATTCTTAAGAATGAAAAGTTCTTTGAAAGAGCGTACTCGTATAATTATGCTATTATATTATCATTATAATATAATCAGTGACATAAAATGATCTTAAAATGACAATAATATCGTTTATCACAATTATTTCTGAGATGATATATCGCCCGACAAAAAGTAGTTATTCAGACAGGCCTATACTTACTTAAATATGAACTAATGATGAGTTAAGGCATGTACTAATCACCAACTAATGCAGAGCTAAATTTAACTACGACGTGAGTCTTATAAATTCATGCATGAATAATGACCACTGTTAATGTATTAAATAACACGTGGGGCAAACTACATCAAACAAAATTATGCAAATGTGCATCATTTCAAATTGTTTATATAATTTGCCTCATGCAGCTGCAGACACAAACATCATTGTATGGCACTAGATGTTAATAGATGATAGCTTCTGCTAAATGAGTAATTATTGCTGTATTCATTTCACCCTTGTTGGTAAAGGAGCAGTGCCTCGGGCCCGAGCCACCCAGTGCACGTACTAGTACTACAATGGGATTTAAAGAGAAATGGATAGAGGATGAAATTATTGGTGCTTATTATTAGTGCGTCTTTCTATGTTGGATGTTTGTGTGCGTAGCTGCATATGGCAAATCATATAAACAATTTGAAATTATGCAGGATTAATTCATATTCTTTCTTATAAAGCATGTTTGATTTAGTTTACTCCTACATGTTAATGAATACATTAACTAACAAATGTGTACTTAAAGTGGTCGTTATTCATGCATGAATTCATAAGACTCACGTCGTAGTTAAGGTTAACTCTTTATTAGTTGGTGATTAGTACATGCCTTAACTCATCATTAGTTCATATTTAAGTAAGTATTAATTCAGGTATTAGTGCAGGATTATTAAGTGTTACCAACAAAACAAACCCTGCTAACAAGACTTTTTCCTTCACTTAAATTGGATAAATAGACAAAAAGTTTCTAAAGAAGTGGGATGGCCCAAGAAACCTAAAGGGCCACATCTCACCCTGAATGACATCATCTTTCTGCACTTCAGTCTCATTGTCATCGTTGAGGCAGTAGACTGTGTCCCTCTTTACATCATCTTTCTGGTGACTCTCAGCATCTACTATGGCCCAGGTCTTCTTAATCTTCTCCTCACACACCTTTACAGAAAAGAAAAAAAAAAAAATTCAGATTTAACAGTCCCATTATACCATGTGTTGCATAAGTATTCACCCCAACTTCAACCAACCACAATATGTCTCAAACATTTGAAAGTGCAGGATATTTTTTTTTTTTTTTTTAAACACTATTCTGTGCAAACTCTACTCTACACTCGACTGTTGTGTGAAAATCCTAGGACATCAGCCATTTCTGAAATATACAAACCGGCCCATCTGGCACTAACAACCATGCTGTGGTCAAAGATCTGCGATCTGAAATTTGTTTCTCATTCGGAGATTTATTGAGGCTCTTGACTTGTATCTGCATGATTGCTCTGCATGCATTGCTCTGCTGGCAAATGATTGGCTGATTGGATAACTGCATGAATGAACAGGTGATCCTGTCTGCTAGGTGTAGAAATTAAGTCCCACGCAGGGTCATGTTTCAGCTCTACCAAAATCATCTCTTTACAAATTTATTATCTGTAGTGATAGTGACTGAACAATTACACATTACTCTTAAACACCGTGCCCTCTGGCACGTTTTCCCCAGTGACTCACAGCTGAAATCTGGGATTTTCTTTAATACAGCAGCTTCTGTAAAGTTTCTGGACAGCTCACCGTTTTGTATCCGTTAATGCGGATGGACAGGGAGCTTCCAATAGTAAGCAGACAGGACCACGCCGTCGGCCGTCTCTCGATTCGCTTAAACATGGACAGCTTCTCCACAGCATCGCTGTTAAACAGAGAAACAAATACATCCAAAAAAATTAAGACCTTGAATTATTTCATTATTTCCCTACAGTGATGTACAGGCTTGTAGAGACATGGACTTAAATCTGATCACGTGACCATGACTTGCAAAGTGAACTAAACCTGCTTATCTGAGACTTGGTTAGAACTTATGTAGGTTATTATGCAAGTAATTGTTTTCATCCATCCATTTTCTGTACCGCTTATTCTATACAGGGTCACAGGGAGCCTGGAGCCTATCCCAGGGAACTCGTGGCACAAGGCAGGGGACACCCTGAACAGGGTGCCAACATATCGCAGGGCACAATCACACACATACACACACTATGGATTTATTTATAATTTGACACCATATCGAGGGGCGGGGATAGGCCCACACACACTATGGGCAATTTAGAGATTCCAATCAGCCTACAACACACGTCTTTGGGCTGGGGAAGGAAACCAGAGTACATGGAGCAAACCCCCGAAGCATGGGGAGAAAACTCTGTGCAAACAGGGGAATCGAACCTCCAACCCTGGAGGTGCGAGGCAAACGTGCTAACCACTAAGCCACCGTGCCCCCCCGTTTCATTAGCATCTTCGCAAACTGTGTTATTACAGCCTACTACAGTTATTTAAATTAGAAAGAGTCTGCATTATAAACCATCAGTTTTTAAATTGGTGGGATATAAATCTGTACACATAACTCGGAATAGGAAATAGGAAGTGAGGAAGGGCGGAAGGTTTATAACTCACTTTTTATAGTCACACATGTGTCTCTTTAAAATCAGGCTTGTATAAAGAAACTCCCACAAACCAAAAGGTTCAATCTTAATTAACATGCCAAATGTCCACTGAACCTGAAAGTGTAGACGTCGTCCAGGCCATCTTCTTCATCCAGAGAGGTCATGACCTGCCTGACCATCTCCAGCCCCTTCTTCTGCTCCCTGCTCAGGCCTTTTCCAAGCTGGGTCGGAGGCCTCGGACCTGGTCTGTCTCCATCTCCAGCAGCCCCTTCATCTGCATCCACAGGGAATGGCAGACTACAAAACAAACACACACACACACAAACTTCAGGCATGTGATCTCACACTTGCTGACGTGTATTTTTTAGAATACTCGAGCATAATGACAAAAGTAAAACAATACGTAAATATACTATCGTTTAAAAATCTCTCACAAGAACTGCAGGGTAATGCCAGCTTTCTTTAAATTGCCAATAATGATGTCCAGCTGATCTGCGCAGGCCGGCGTGTTGAGGTTAGTGAGCACGGCGATATTCAGCTTCTCAAACTTTTTCCCCCTAATCAACATATCACATTATTTAACCTTCAGAAATCTTAAAATACATCAACAGATGGCAAGGCAGGAAATAAACTTACATGGTTTCCTTTTGTAGAAGATCCATGCATACAACAAGAGCATCAAGCCCTGGAAGCCATCACGTCAAGGACTTGATAATGTCTAATGTTCACTGCATAATATCAACAATACTGACAAAATCTATGCACTGCATATCTATCTGTCTGTCTACCTATCTATCTATAACCAGTACTACTCATTAATATTTGCACTGTGTTGATAATGCAGGATAGAGGTTGACAGATTGATCGGTTTTGCAGATTAATTGGCAGCGAAAACTGGAAATATCGGTTATCTGCAAAAATCGAGAGTTTTTCCTGGTTGCGTCTGTTGTGGGAGCGGCTGAGGGTCCACTTTCATTATGCAGTACGAGAGCAGCCTCTGGAAGCAAAATAAAAACTTTCACTGACTAATTTCATTGTGTTGTTTGAAGTGTTGTTTTTTCAAATTCATTTTGGAAGTCTGTTTTTATTTGTTATTTGAAGTGTTATACTTTTTGGTTCAGTTTGGATGTATATCTTTTATTTACTTTAATATTTATTAATAGTTAATGTATTAATAATTTCATTAAAAAAAAAGTACAGTACATTTTCATGGTACAGTCAATACTGTTTATTTTTGTAATAAAGTTCAGAAATATTTTTACTTTGAGTGTTTTCTTTCTGTGTTAATTTGAAAAACTATCGGTTGATCAATCGGTTATCAGCAGGCACCGCCCAACTTAGTTATTGGTAAAATCCACTATCGGTCCAGCTCTAATGCAGGATAAGTACATGTAATTGGCATTGATATCAGAATTAATTACTTTTAAATACTGACACAGCTTGTTACACTTGCTAGTACTAGTATAAAGAATCATGTCAGCTATATGAATTACCAAAATAACTGAATACCAAATAAATAACTAAAGCAAAACAAGCAAATGATATGAGACATAAATGTAAGACGTAAAAAAAGAAAAGAAAAAAGAAACCCGGTTAGAAAGGATACAGTCAGCATGCTGACCACCGGGCTGAAGATTATGTTCAATTTCCTCCAGCAGGTCGAAGTCGGCCATCATCAAATGTCGGTGTACGCAGATGTTCTGGTACTGGTCGTCTCGAGCAAGTGGATTCTTGGTGTCGTCCGTTCCAAATAGAACCAGGCCCAACTCATTTTTGTTTTCAGCAAAGACCTAAAATGATTGTAATTTCATGACCAGACTGTGAGTGACCGTGAACTGATGGATATTTTATAGTGTTAAAGTAAAGCTACATACCTGGCGTTGGATGAATTTCTGAATGATCTTCTTAGCTTGCTCGAATGGGGCTTCCTCACCAGGGGCTGAGTTACTCATAGAGAAGCCCACATCCATGCAAAGCACCACAGCTGACTGCAGAGAAAGAGAGAGAGAGAGAGAGAGAGAGCGAAAGATTGAGAGCGAGAGAGCGAGAGAACACTCAAAGTGGGCACTTAAATGTGATCTAAATCTGCATTCTTGTCTGTGCGTTACACGTTACAGCTTACACATAGAGGGTGAAAGTGATTTTGGACAGGTGCAATGTGTAGCTATGGGGTGGGTGATACAGCAAAAATAATATATTATATATTTGCCTTCTGTGAACACCTTCTAACGCTGAAATTTGACACATATTCTGCTCTGGGTTGGATGAATACAGTAACATTAAATATTTTACTAACGTTAAACACTCTCAGTGGAGTGAGACATAAATCTCAGCAGATTTATGTTGAGGGAAACAGATTCTAAATACACATACATACTTTGTACACATTGCAAATATGTATATTTTGTTACTTTTGACTGTTTAGTGGCATTTTTGTTTTTATTGTATTCAACGTTACTCCACCTTAAAACTTCATTCAGACAAGTCCGGACAAGTGTTTCTGCAAACTTTTATGCAATTATCATACAAATCAAACAGTATACAAAAACATGTATACAAAAACAATTGTGTTAACACGTATTGGTCTATTTAATATCTCACTTATATCTGAATTATACATATATATGCATATATATAATTTTTTACCTTGGCTGCTCGCGCCATGTCGATGGTCTCACACTGTTATGGGTCCGGAAGGAACATACAGGCGCGACACAAGTCGTTCCGACCGAAATGGTTCCGGACGCCATTCAAGCACAGACACTTCGAGTTTGTGAAGCCCTTGATGGTCATGTTATAACGCACGTTCATTATGTAACTCACTAGTGAATTATGTTAAGAGGTAATCAGAATGTTCATTCATTCATTTTCTGTAACTGCTTTATCCTGGGGAGTGTTACGGTGGATATGGAGCTTATCCTGCAAACACTGAGGGTGAGGCGGGTGTGTGAGGACACTTAATGAAAATAGCCATAATCAATACACTTAAAATTACACTGGCTGTGTTGCTATTTTTGTACCACATAATCAGGCATGGTATGTCATGAGAGTAAAACTATACAATAAAATCTAATAAATACTAAATAATAAAATTTCAGGTGCAGGGTCGCAGTGGATCCAGCGTATATACTGGGAATACTGGGTGTAAGGTGGGACTATACCCTGGATGTGGTGCCAGTCCTTCACTGGGGAACTTGCTATACTTGCATTCAGGCATTCACACACTTATTTAGAGTAACCAGTCCACTTACTGCCATTTTTTTGGGGGGGGGGGGGGGGTGTAAAACTGGAGAATCTAGAGGAAACCTGCCATGAAGGTGAGGAAAACACGTTAAACTCAGAGCTCAGGATCGAACCGGTTGACCTGGAGATGTGAGACAGCAATGCTACCCGCTGTGTCTCCATGCCGCCCTAAAACAACACTGAAATACACAACTATAACCTGCTAACAATAACAGTAAGGTATTTAATTAGTGAATTAAATAGCATACACGACTACTTTCAAAGCTGTTATCTGTAAACTAAGACAATATATGCACTCCATACAACATTTTCAATATACAGTAGGGGGAGAGTGGGGTAAGATGAGACATTTTTTAATTATTTACTTAACTCAAATAAGGGAAAATGAGGCAAAAGTACAATGAAAGAATCTCACCTAATTTCAGGATGTTTTGACAGAGGGCTCTAAAAAATATGGCTTATAAAAAAGTGTTCCTGTGGCTCAATTCGCCCCAGGTTAGGGGTAAATTGCACCATCTGGGGGTAAACTGACCATCTATCTGAATCAAACCATTGTGAAACTTTAGGTAATTAAGCTCTTTTTAAAAAATAATTTAATAATCAATTTTCCTTTTACAATTAGACATATTACTTAAAACATAAACCCAACCAAATTAAGTTTAAATGGTAGCTCTTGCTTTTGGTATCAAATTTTGCTATTACAAAGTCACCGACTGACAAATCTGAAACGTCTGGTTCACTTCTCTCATCCTCAGGAGTCTCATACTGAGATATGTCTTTCTGAATAGTGGTTGACAGATCAGCTTTGCAGGTCCTTTTTTTAAAAAAAAAAATTATTTCCACCATAAATTCTCAATCAAACTGAGATCCAGACTGTTTGCTGGCCATGTCATTAAGTTGATATGCCTTTCCTGAAGAAATGCTTTAACACTCTTTGCTCTGTGGCAAGGTGCATTATCATCACCACCAAACCCATTTTCTATCGATGGAATGAGAAAAGTGTCCAAAATTTGAATGTACACCTGTGCACTGACTGTTGAGGTCTACCCTGTTCCTTTACATGACATGAAACCCCATATCATAAATGAGTGAGGAAATTTGATTGTCTTCTTCAGGCAGTCATCTTTATGTTTCATTAAAACAGCACCAGATAAAACTTCCAGCATCAGCTCCTTGGCCAAAGCAGATTCGTGATTCATCACTGAATATCACTTTCATCTGATCATCCACACTCCATGATTGCTTCTCTTTAGGTGTTAGTGCTGATTTTCGTTGGGCTTTCCTTTTCCTTAAAACCCATTTCATCCAGCCGATTTCCTGCGGTTCTGTCACAAACATTGATTACTGTTTCAGCAAATTTGTTTTTCATTTGTAAAACAGCCAGGTGAACATCAAGTGTGGTGATTCCATAATTTTTTGCCGGGGTAGTAAACAAAGTCAATATCTGGGTTACAACCCTTTGTATTTTACAAATGCATCAGTAATCTCAGGTACAATGTGGAAATTGACTGGTAAGTTTTACTAAACATCTTGGAGAATCTGCCTTAGTTCTTCTGGAGGATCTGTCACACTTGCTCCTGTTTTTGCAGGTATGACCTTTCTTTACCGACATACAAACTAAGACAAACTAATGCAGAAGTCATAAAATAAACATCCATCCATTTTCGGTACTGCTTGTCCCCACTGTATAACTATCCCAGGGAACTCGGGACATGAGGCAGGGTATACCCTGGACAGAGGCCAGCCTATTGCAGGCAAAATCACACACAAATTCACACACTACAAACAATTTGGAAAATGATAGTCAACCTACACTGCATGACTTTGGACTGGGGGAGGAAACCAGAGTGCCAAGAGGAAACCTCTGAAGCGCAGGGAGAACAAGCAAACTCCACGGACACAGAGTGGAGGTGGGATTCAAACCCCCAACTGTGGAGGTGCAAGACAAATGTGCCTCGTGCTGAGTGCTATCTATTAAGCCAACATGACCCCCCATAAATCTATAACAAAAATAGCATGCCTAAGATTTTTGCACAATACTGTATGTGCAGGCAAGTTTCATGTATAAACACAGCTTCAGTAACAACAGCCCTACAGCCCTGTCTTCATAAGCAAATCAATGGAAAGCACATATGCAAATATGACTTGTTTGTTATGCATGACCTTATGTTCCTAGAAAAACCCTAAGAGAGCCATGTAGTATCAGACCTAGACTGGGATTGTCAAAAGGATGGAAAAGACAGACATTATGTGAGTTAAATACATTGTAGAGCCACATATTTAATTTTATGCAAAGGTATGAATTTTATTTCAAGCGAGTTCATTTTATATTGTATACTTTGAACACATGCACAACTGTCAGTTTGTAACAAGAAAACTGATTACAATAATTACCATAATTTTTTGTATCTAATTAGTGTAACTCATACCTTCTTGGTTTTATTCATTTTATTTTTTAAAAAGGCAAAAAGACTATTTTAAAAAGACAAAATCTGTGCAAAAAAAAGAGAAGAATTTTATCAAATTTGAAAATATTTAAAAATACATTAATCACCAGTCATTAAGAAAAATTACTGAACAATATTCTTTTAAATGTGGTGAGCAGTACAGCACAAGGTTTTAATGAAAATTTATTATTATAAATATTTTTCTTTATTTTCAGTTGTAGTCTTGGAAAAGCTCTCCTGGCACCAACTGTTAATTATCCAGACACAATCTGTTCAAATAAATAGAGTAAAAATAAATAGCATAAATATATGAATAAAAAAGGAAAAAAATTAAAATTGCCTGTGGAACAAAATAATGGCAAAGGATCTTGAATAAAAATTTAACAAGAAAAGGCCAAATGAACCCAAATAAAGTATTTCACATAAGCTCATTACTTCATTTGTTACGTGGTGTATACTGACATGGATACATTACACAAGCAATAATAAGACCCATATACTGTATGTAATCACACTCAAACAATACAACTAGGACAAATCAACCAGCACAGATGTACTCAGTGACCATTATTTCTTCAAGTAGGGTATGTTACTAGATCAACATTGCATTGTTATTTCTGATACAACATTTCAACCAGTCACTGCCATCTAACATCATCAGTGGGATCCTGTGGGACCAAAAAGTTGCAGGAGGGGGCAATTGTAACCAGCGTTGGCCAAGTGCATCTGTAACCAGCGTTAGCCTAGTGCATCTGTAACTAGCGTTAGCCAAGTGCATCTGTAACCAACGTTAGCCAAGTGTATCAATAACTAACGTTAACCAAGTGTATCTGTAACCAACGTTAGCCAAGTGTATCAACAACTAACGTTAACCAAGTGTATCTTTAACCAACGTTAGCCAAGTGTATCAACAACTAACGTTAACCAAGTGTATCTTTAACCAATGTTAGCCAAGTGCATCTGTAACTAGGGTTAGCCAAGTGCATCTGTAACTAGCGTTGGCCAAGTGCATCTGTAACTAGCGTTAGCTGAACCCTCCAAAAAAACTATTACGTATTGTTAAGCTCCAGATTTTAGTCAGTTGAAAGCCCTGAAAATATTAAGAGAACCTTAGTAAACCTTGTACCGCTCTCTATCTATCCTGCTGAACTTTATAGTGTTGCTTCCATCTGGAAGTCTCCAGAAGGGAAGAATTTGTAACACTAGCCATGTTTAGCTGCAATCAAGTATTTAAGCCCAAACAGGCCTCCAATGCTTGAAAAGTCCTTTAAAAATGACCTAAAACAAATAAATAAATGAAATAAATAAAAAACCCTCATTTATTAAAATACTGAAACAGCACCAATTTCATATGTTCTATTAAATGAGGAGACTAGATACTTGCCATTCTTATTTGGCTAATTTACTGACCTAATTATTGCAGTTCAACATGGTGAACATTATTGCAAGCTAAGCACAAACTACTAATTGTACACCTTTGGGATTAAAAGGTTGACTGCAGCTAAATATAATCAGTGTTTCAAACATTTCAACAACTAAACAATTTTGCATCATTTTATGAGTTGATATTCCAAGCTACACAATAACCTTGTTATCTGGAAACTGACAGGTGCATTCAGGACTCAGGTGGGGGAGAATCCAGAAGCGCAAACTAATGACATCAAATAGCAGTGATGGGTCAAGTGGAATGTTGTTCCAGGACCAGCAAATAGATGTTAATCCATGAACCATTTTTACTCTAAGAAACCCAATTCAGAGTCCACCTCTCACACAGAGGAAGTCTGCACACTCTCGCCAGGACCTCTTCCTTGTAGACTCCCTGAAATTGTGTCTGAGTCAAGTAATTCTACAATGCTGTATGGAGAGCAGTCCTCCAGGCCCAGCTTCCCACAAGCCCAGCCACAGAATCCTTTTTCTAGGTCCCTAACTGAGAACCACCACTCACTGAACACCCAAGACACCTGCACTACCGCCGAGTACAGCCCTAGAGACAACGACACAGCCATGATGAGCAGCGGGTAGGAAATGATGAGAAACGGGCACACTGTGATTTTGTGCCAGAACGTCCGCTCCTCGTTGTACACCAGGAACACGTTATACCAGGTGAGTGTGCCGTAGTAAAATGAGGTGATGAAGGAGAGCAGGAAGATGACAGGAGCACACGAGAGACTCCACAGCACCACATGAGGACCCTGATCTAAGCCAAAACCACACGAGCGCTTTGCTCCTCCTGCTGCTGCTTCACACTCAGCATCCAGACGCTCTTTGGATTTGGCCATTTCACGGAGCTCCTTCTCTGTCAGTGTGACGTGAATGTCCACCATCTGACCTTTCTTCTTCCCGCGTGTGATGGTGCCGGTTAACGTCACATAGCGGCTGTCTGGGGGTAGATTCCAGCCTGCTGGAAATAAAGAGTGAGTAAATAGCATTACTGATTTGTTGAGGCGAATTACACCACCGTGTTGTTGAATTGGTGTTCAGATTGGTGTTGATTCGTTTTCTATAACAGCAGCTCTGACAATAGTTTTTTTTAATCAGTCTTTTTATTGTTATTTTCATAATACAAGTGATATCAATAATACAAATATTAATAATAATAATAATAATAATAGAAACCAATAAAGGTAAGACAAAAGCAGCACCCTTGCTCCAACAGAGCTCCCCATCCCCACTGAACCATTGTTTCATATAATCTTATACATATTGTAAAATGGAACTGTAAAAGTTGTCCTTTCAAATTTAGATGAAATCAGATGAAAGAATTTCTGTGAGAGGAGAGAAAAAAAAATTAACTAAAGTAAAAGTAGTAGAATAAAATATTCTATTCTATAACATACTTTTAGCGTCACAGGGCTAAATAACCGAGGAGGAAAGATGGAAAAACCACAGAAAGCAAAGATTTCAGTTGGATCCAGGTCAGCACCGGCTGCCAAATAATGAAAAAATTTGACTACAGCCTTTCATGGACTACCGAATCTTCTCTAGTGTAAGATGAAACATGAGATCTGGTGGATAGGTGGAGATCTGTCCTTCCATTTAAGCAATATAAGACATCTAGCTAGTAGAGATATTTTTAGCATTGTTATCTAAGCAGAGTTCTGGTAGTGTTGAACCAAATAGCGCTAGCATTGGGGAAGGGTCAATGGATAACTCCTGAAGGAAAATTAAATATTGATTGCCGGTAGTTGATCAGTTTTGGACATAATCAAAACATGGGTGTATGATTAGCTATCCCAACTCCACACCTATCACACAATGAGTCTACATTTGGGGAGATTTTTACTAATTTTGCTTTTGTCCAGTACAGGCGGACTACTTTCAACTGAATAATTGTATGTTGGAAACAAATTGAGGTTGAACAGATCTTGTAAATGGTCTGCACTTATATAGCACTTTTATCCAAAGTTTTACACTGTGTCTCATTCACCCATTCACACACACACCAGTGGTAGCAGAGCTGCCATGCAAGTCGCCAACTTGCCATCGGGAGCAACTTGGGATTCAGTGGACAAGGACACTTCGGCATGTGGAGTCACGTGGACCGGGAATCGAACCGCCAACCCTACGGTTAGTGGATAACCCGCTCTACCACCTGAGCCACAGCCACCCATATCTTATTTAGAATATCTTGCCATATTTCCTCTGTGAGTTAATTGTGAGTTAAGTTCACTTTCCCATTGTTGCTTCAGTTTTGTTAAACATTTAACTAATCAAAGTATATCATGCCAATATTATTTTTAGAAAGTGGGTTGATTTTCAAGATGTTATCAAGTAGTGAATTGGTAGGTAATGTTGGAAAGTGAGCAGTGTTTGATGTTATAAAGCTGAGGACCTGTAGGTATCTAAAAAAAAAATTGTATTTAGAATATTGTATTTTGTTCTTATTTGCTGAAACAACATAAGATCATTCTCACTATATAGATCTCTTAATGTGACAAGTCCATTTTCTATGCAGAGATTAAAAGCAGCATCTATAGTAGAGGGGGTGAACATATGATTTCTCGTGATAGGGCCATACAATGAAAAATACGCAACTTCTTAACCCTTGTGTGTCCTTGTTCATTGGAGGGTTTTTATTTATTTATTTATTTATCATTTTGTCTTTGTTAATGCGAACAGCATAAAATTGTCCTTAAGTTCCTGAGTGTAACTATTTATAGGTGTTTATTTTTATTGGAATTTTAATATTTTTCACCCTCATTTGCTTTCACAAATCTATTTTAAACTAGGTACACAAAATAGTTACACTCAGGAACTTAAGGACAAAAATGTCCCCATTGAAACCCGTTCAAACTGCAATAGTTAATCCCCGTGACGTTTAAGCCTAAAATCATGCATTCTGTGTTAATAGGCTTTTATATTGTTTACAAGGTTTCAAAACATTGAATTTTGAAAACATTTTCTGAAATGTGTAGTATTTTCTGGGAATATGGCAATTGTGGATCCTTGAAATCGCAAGGGTCCAGCCTCCCTAGCTTTACGAAGGACATCGATACAGTCCTGGTAGTAGTGCAGTTTGGCCACAATAACCCAAGGTTTACCACCTTGCCTCGGCTGGAGACAACGTTGTGATCTGTCGACAGGCACTTCCCTATCCATGTCTAAAACTTCTTTTAGTAGCTTTGAGACTGAAGCTCAAGAGCCCGAACCTGGCCCCTCTGCCACATTCAATATAAGAATGTTTGACCTCCTCGTTCTCCTCTCCATGTCGATGGTTCTCTCCTGTAGACCAGCAACAGCTGTTTCAAGTTTACGCACAGAAGCTTGTAACGAAGTCACATCGTCCGAACACGCAGAGAGTCCGCGTTCCATATCTGTTTCTGTCTTTCATAGTTTCCAGATCCGAGCGCAGTAATGCAATGTTGCCGACAACCTACGTTTTAATGGCATGCAGTTCTCATACTGTCGAGTTCGTCAGCAAGGACGGTTTTCAGATCTGCCAAATTTAATGGAGCCCATCACAAACATGACCTACTCCATACCTGCTCACTGCCTCCGACAATAGTTTGACAGTAGTTATATTAATACACTGATTCTCAGTCCATACAGGATTTCGCTGAGGTTTTTTTTGTGATTGTTGCGGCGGCCAAAAATGCTTGATTTCACTGCAGCATTTTTCAAAACTTGTGGAGTTTATTGAGCTTTTTTGCGGAAAACTACTGAAATAGGGCTGAATGTGCACTGTGACGATGTCACATGATGCATCTTGGCCCAAATCTGCAAAATCCTGGAGGGAATGGATTATAAAACATTATCGTTTCTATAAACAACTTACACAGGATCTTGTATGGCAGATGTTCCACACACACACACACACACAAATGTGTGCAATCGTTAAAATAATAAAGTTTTCTGCAAGAAGACGTTTTTAAAAGGAGTCTTTTTGCTTTCATTTTAGTTTTGCTTTGTACCAGTCAAAGGTCTTCTGCTATGGTATAATACGTCAGGATTTTTCACTTTGCAGGTTCTCAGTAAAAGTTTTTTTTTGTCTTTTTAACTTCGAGAGGAAAAAAAAAGAGAGACTACTGCATGGGAACAAGTGGTTATCAGTGCCATAGCACAAGTAAATCCTTATTTATCCATCCATCCATCTTCTACCGCTTACTCCTTCTTCAGGGTCGCGGGGAACCTGGAGCCTATCCCAGGAAGCATCGGGCACAAGGCAGGGTACACCCTGGACAGGGTGCCAGTCCATCGCAGGGCACAATCATATACACACTCACACACCCATTCATACACTATGGACACTTTTAGACACGCCAATCAGCCTACCATGCATGTCTTTGGACTGGGGGAGGAAACCGGAGTACCCGAAGGAAACCCCCGCAGCATGGGGAGAACATGCAAACTCCGCACACACATGGCCCCGGCGGGAATCGAACCCCGGACCCTGGAGGTGTGAAGCAAACGTGCTAACCACTAAGCCACCGTGCGCCCAGCCTTATTTATCTTCGCCTTAATAGTTAGTAGTAATGTGTTCTGATTTGTGCCAGGTATGTTTGCGCTTTACCGTCTTACAGCCAAAGGAACCATCTGTGATTCTCAAGACTCCTCATTCATATTTCATAAACATGCAAATTAGGGAGTTCTGTCTATTTTGAGATGACTAATCAAGGTAAGGTTTCAAGTGAGCAGTGTGTTCATAACAACGGATCAGGAATGAATATTATACAGTGCTGTGAAAAAGTATTTGCTGGTTTCTTTGTTTTTGTGTACATCTCATACTAAATCATTTTAGATCTTCAAACGAAATACAACATAAAACAAGGGCAACCTGAGTAAATACACAATACGGTTTTTTATTGAAGCAAAAAAAATTATCCAACACCCATCACACGTGAAAAACTAATTGCCCCCTTAAACTTCAAAACTGGTTGTGCCACCTTTAGTAACAATAACTGCAACCAAACACTTCTGATAACTGGAGATCAGTCTTTCACATCGCTGTGGTGGAATTTTGGCCCATACTTCTATGTGGAACTGCTTTAGTTCAGCTACACTGGAGGGTTTTCAAGCATGAACTGCCTGTTTAAGGTCCTGCCACAGCATCTCAATTAGTTAAACTTTTGCTTTTTTGAGCCATTCAGAAGTGGACTTACTCCTGTGCTTTGGATCACTGTCTTGATTCATAATCCAGTTGCATTTGAGTTTCAACTTACGCACTGAAGACCGGACATTCTCTTTCAAGATTTTCTGGTAGAAAGCAGAATTCATGTTTCCCTCAGTTATTGCAAGTTGCCCAGGCCCTGAAGCAGCAAAGCATCCCCACACCATCACACTTCCACCACCATGCTTGACCATAAGTATGATATTCTTTTTGCGGAGTTCTGTGTCTGGTTTACGCCAGATGTGATGGGACCCCTGTCTTACAAACAGTTCCACTTTAGACTCAACAGTCCACAGGCTATTTTCCCAAAAGGTTTGAGGATCAACTAGGTGTGTTTTGGCAAAATTCAGACTTAAATGTTCTTCTGGGTTAGCAGTGGGTTTCATCTTGCCACTCTTTCATGGATGACATTTTTGCCCAACGTCTTTCTGATAGTGGAGTCATAGTGACTTTTTTTGATGCAAGAGAGGCCTGTAGGTCCTTTGATGTTGTCCTTGGCTCTATTGTGACTTCCTGGATGAGTAGTTGCTGTGCTCTTGGAGGAATTTTGGAAGGTCGGCCACGTCTGAGAAGGTTCACTACTGTGTAGAGTTTTTCCATTTGGAGATAATGGCTGTCACTGTTGTCCTTTGGAGTCCCAGAGCCTTTGAAATAGCTTTGTAACCCTTCCCAGACTGATGTATTTCAATCACCTTCTTCCTCATCATTTCTGGAATTTCTTTCAACTTTGGCAGTGTGTGTTACTGGGTAAGACCTTTTAACCAACTTCATGTTGTAGAAAAGGTTCTATTTAAGTGTCGCTTTCATTGAACAGGGTTTGCAGTAATCAGGCCTGGTTGTGTCTAGTCCCGCTGAACCCCATTATGAATACAGTTTCATATATTTGGGGAATCAGTAACTACGGGGACAGATACATTTCCACACAGGCCCAGTTGGTATTGGATAACCTTTTTGCTTCAATAAATAACTATCATTTAAAAACTGTACTTTGTGTTTACTCAGATTGCCTTTGTTTTATCTTAGATTTTGTTTTAATTTCTGAAACAACTTAGTACGAGATATACACAAAAACAGAAGAAATCAGCAAATACTTTTTCACAGCACTGTAGATATTTTAGACAAATCTACCTTCAACCAATATAAACAAATCACAAAAGCTCACAAAATAAGCCTTACGATTTTGGAATGCAAGTTCAGCTTGAAAATCCTAGACTGGGAAATTTTCTCCTGCTTAGGCACCATGTTTCAAAGAATGTACTGCAAAATATTGTGATATTATATTTTTGTTGTTGTTGTTGTTGTCGTCTGGGAGGTGCTGTCCACAGGAAATCACATTATGATGGATTTACTCATCATGTGCATTTTCATTAATGATTAACAAAAAACAGTCAATTGTCTATATTTTCTATTAAGGATACATATTTAATGTATACTTAATATATATGACAACACAATAATTATATAGTAATCTATATAAAAAAAATTGTCATAAAATCCATACTAAAATACTGGCACACCCTGACTACACATCCGCAAAAAAACCCCCCAAAAAACACTTTGCAGTTGGATGAAATTCTGCCTATGATGACAAATTATAAGTGTAAGACCATTGAAGCATCACCGGTCACATTCAGCAGAAAAATCCTGCTCTACAGAAATAGTGTGTGAAAATATGCCAAGGCAAGTTACCTTCCCCCGTTGGGGTTGTGAGAAATTTAGCCCCTTCCTCCGAGTTTCTCTCTGTGACTTCCACATCTCCACTTCGCTCATCTCCGTCAGTCCTCTCAGTGTCGGACCGGTACACAATGATCGATTCAGGCCGTGGCTCCCTCTTCCTGCGCTTCCTGCGGGTACTCGTTCCGCTGGTTCCTTCCTCTGCTGGAGCTGTAGATGTGTCGGACTGTATGGATGATGGCTGGGGGCTCTCTGATCCTGACTGCTCCACCTGCTCCATGCTGCACTGTCGAGTCACTGCTGTGTGTTAACAAACCTCTGCAGGAGCTGATGTATGCGAATGGCCTCAGGCAGATTGCTGTTCACTTTCAAGCATGGTCATCCTAAGAAAGTAACAGAAGACATGGGATAGTCCTCTTAAAGAAAACACAGTGTAGTAAAGATGCATGCACAGACCTTGTACATATTTGTCATCTAAACACTTTTAGTGTTTAAAAAAAAAAAAAAAAAAAAAAAAAAAGGATCTAATGGAAAATAATGTAAGAAATAACAGAAAAATAACAAATGATATAATAAAATAAATATATTAAAAATAACAAAATAAAAAAATGGAGAATAATGAAAGATTGCAGCACAGATTGATTTTATTACTATAACCCAAATATTTAGCATGTTAGGTCGAACTAATTAAATTACAAGTAGAACCAAGTTACACCAATTCATCAATGGTGCAGTGTGTTGCATTGCCATCTCAACACTAGGGTCCCCAATTTGGTCCTGAGCTCAGATAATTGTCTGCATGGAGTTTCACCTGGTTTTCCTGTAGGTTCTCAGATTTCCTCCCATTTTCCAAAAACATGACAGTAGGCGGTGGATTGGGTTTGATAAATTGCCCTAGGTATGAATGTATCTGGGCATGGTACACTGTGACTGACTGGAAAGAATCCCACCTAACACCCAGTGTTTAGTTATACACTATAGTGGATATAAAAAGTCTATACACCCCAGTTAAAATGGCAAGTTTTTGCAATGTAAACAAATTAAAGATAAATCGTGTCAGATCATTTTCCACCCTCGATGTGAAATTATAACATAAAAATTAAGTGGAAAAACAATCAGAAAAATTTTACGGAAAAATAGGAAAAAAACAACAACAATACAATAACCTGGTTGCATAAATGTGCACACCCCTAAACTAATAATTTGTTGAAGTACCTTTTGATTTTATTACACCACTCAGTCTTTCTGGGTAAGAGTCTATCTGCGTGGCACATCTTGACTTGGCAATATTTTCCCAATCTTTTTCTAGATCCATCAGATCATATTTTATGCAGAAATACAGAAAATTCTAAAGGGTTCACACACTTTCATGTACCACCGTATGCGGATGCTTGATCCTGACACATTTCTTCTGCTTTGGCTCCATCACCCTCCAGACCCGCCTGAATCATCCTGATACTCTATTTCTGCCTGGCGCTTTCTGCATTTATGACTCACCATGTGCTGCTGTACATGGTCCCACGTGGATAACGTAAAGATTCGCACTTCCCAAAAACAGTTAACGCCCAAGTCTCACCCTTTCTTCATCGGATAACCTCACGTGGATACTATAGACTTGTACCTAAGGACTGCTGCTGGAATCATAAGACTGCCCTGTGCTCATCTCAGGACTGTTATTCACAATATACTCTCACCGACCGAACATCTCTTCGACACACTCAGTACTGCTTGGATTTACTCTTCTACACCTGTAAATGGTAATGATTTATAATCGATTGGCACAGAGAAGAGGACGGGTTTCCTTTTGAGTCTGGTTTCTTCCTCGTATTGTCTCAGGAAGTGTTTCCATGCCGCTGCTACTTCTGGTTCGCTCATTATGGATCTCCGTCCAGATTTTTGTCAAGCTGCTTTGTGACAATGTCTATTGTTGAATGTAATTAAACAGATATGCTATCATATTAAGAAATCGGGTGTATTAAATATACATATACACACACACACACACATATATATATATATATATATATATATATATATATATATATATAAATATATAAATATATATATATAAATATATATATTATATATATTTCAGTAGTGCTGTATTGAGCTTAAAGCTGTGGGAGGGTGTCTGTAAATGCATTAAGTTCGGTTCAGCATAATGGAAGTTTCTGTGTGTGCCGACACCCTTTTCTGTCTAATGGACTTCACCATCTATTGTTTCAAAAGCAAAGAGGCTACAGGAAAGAAAGCACAAAAATAGCCAGCAGAATGGGACAATAAATTAGCTCAGCTTAAGATTTCTGATGCATATGTATACACTGCACTTGAGCTGCCATGATGCCTTGCATTTGGTGATTTATTTACAGAATAGCCGCTTGGTGTGGTGTTTTTTTTTTCTTTTCTTTTTTTTCCTCTTCCAGCTGATCCCCTCCGCTTAATCACACCCCACCACCACTGATCCACTAAACACCAAACACCGAGTCGCAAGCCCAAACAACTCCAAAACAACAACAACAAAAACATAATCTTACCCGCACACACACACGAGAGAACGATTTCGCTGACAAAATGCAGATCCAGACTTGCATTTCATTTCATTTCATTTTCATTGTAATCGAAAACCGCCATGCAGATGCGCCTCGGCTCCAGCACAGACTTAACCCCGCCCACCGATCCTGCAAAACTCCGTGCCGGCCAATAGGACTCGTCTTTATTCCAGCACAGATTTAACCACGCCTACAGATTTCCCCAAACCGCTGTCACACCCAATAAGAGCGGAGCTGAATTCCAAATGGCTGTCCTTTTAGACAGGAAGTGCACTATATAAGGCGTAAAAAAACACTGGTGCACACTTAGTATAGTGTGCCTATTGAGGAAGTATGGCGGCGTTTGGGATACAGCTATTAATATTTAAAATAAATAAAGATATATATATATATATATATATATATATATATATATATATATATATTTTTTTTTTTTTACAATTTTTGATTATAGTCAATGAATATGAAATACAATCGCCTTTTTCCTGTTTGGGTGTATTATAATTTTAACCGTTTATAAACAAAAATTTATAAACGTTTGAATAAAATTACAATTTATAAACAGTTTCTTTTAGGATTATTTCTAGAAACTACGTGTCGTGTTGTAGGATGTTCTAATTATTGTTAGTGTATAGAGATGGTATATTTAACATTTTGACATTGAAATGAGTGAATGTGATTTGACTTTCCTTTAATACGGACCTTGTGCACGTTAATTTCCTTATATGGACATTTAAACTACACGAAATCATATTGATATGCCAACGTCTCTGGAAACAGTTTATTATTAGTAGTAGTAGTAGTATTATACTACTCAGTACGTTTTCAAGTTAATGTCAATTGGATACAATATTAATATTAATAAACTATTAATTAATTAAGTTCTGCAGCTCGAGGTATACAACTTTATTGACGATGCGCGCGAGGGCGAAGTTTTGCTATCATGATTAGCCTGTGAGCTTCTGGTGAGGGAATATCTGACCGTTAGCAGCTTTAAAAAATCGATAATTAACGGCATTAAATAATAATTGAGCGCCGTTTATAATTTTAGGTAAGATGTCTCCATAAATTTTCGATATCTAAGTATAAAAATCTCGAGAAGTGATTTAGAAAAGGATTTAGTATGAAAGTTAGCTAGAGTGTATTTGTTAGCTAATATTAACCACAGGAGCTAGCTTGCTAAGTTGTACTTGTTGGATTTCCTTTTTAGACCATAATGGATGATCAGTCCGATTTGGACAACCTTTTGCTGCAGTTAGGTGAATCTCTTAGCTTCCTTTCAATGTTTGACCTTAACTTTGAGAAGCAAAAAGTGTCTAAAATGTGTTCACAGAAAGATGGTATTATAGAATAATGTGATATACACTATAGAGCCAGAAGTATGTGGACACTTGACCATCACACCCATATGTAGGCCTTCTGTCGCTACAAAGTTGGAAGCACACAGTTGTATAGGATGTCTTTGTATGTCTTATCTTTATCTCCGAAACGTTATGATTTCCCTTTACTGAAACTATGGGGCCGCAAACCTGTTCCAGCATGACCGAACTCCTGTGCACTAAGCAAGGTCCATGAAGACATGGTATGGAAGAACTTGAGTGTCCTGCACAGAGCCCTGACTGAACCTATATGCCAGGCCTCCTCACCTAACATCAGTGCCTGACCTCACTAAAGTTCTTGTAGCTGAATGAGCAGAAATCCCCACAGCCATGCTCAAAAATGTAGTGGAAAGCCTTCCCAGAAGAGTGGAGGTTATTATAATAATGATAATGAGTCTTTATTGATCACATATACATATGTACAATGAAATTCTTTTCTTCACATACCCCAGCATGTCAGGAAGTTGGGGTCAGAGTGCAGGGTCAGCCATGATACAGCACCCCTGGAGCAGAGAGGGTTAAGGGCCTTGCTCAAGGACCCAACAGCAGTAGCTTTGCAGTGCTGGGGCTTGAACCCCTGACCTTCCAATCAGTAACCCAGAGCCTTAACCTCCAAGCCACCACTGTCCCCCATAACAGCAAAGGGGGAATACATCTGGAATGGGATGTTCAAAAAAAGCACATATGGGCGTGATGATCAGGTGTCCAAAAAACAAACAAACTGTTGACCATGTATTGTATGTTGTGTTTATTAAATTATTATACAGGAAAATACTTTGACACAAAGTCACGTCATTGATCCATATACATTTAGGCTAGTTAATATTCTGTTGACCACACATTAGAAATGAACAATCCTCATTTTTATTTTAACATCTTTAACAGCTTTAGAGACTCGAGAATTAGCCCAGAAGAAGGTGGACCTGACACAACAAATTCAAAGTGAGTATTCCAGGCATAGTTTAGCTTATCAGATATATATTTTTTAAGTTCCTTCCAAAATGTCTCAGTACAGTTTGTAAAGAGGACATACAAGAAAAGAAGAAATGCATCGAGGAAACTCATAAGACAATAAAGAAACTAGAAGAGGACATTCAGCGAAAACAAAACACCGTCAAATGCTACAAAGGAAATGTGAAAAGGTATGTTTAAAGCAAAATAGTCTAACTAATTATAATATTCGTATTTTTAAATTCTTCTAGACTGTATGTTAGTGTTAATTTTTTAACACTGTAGTTTTTCACCATGGTTAAAAGGAAAACTCTTTGACCGTTTTGTGATTCCCAGTCTTCGTGGAACAAGCGATCTTCTTCTTCAATGTGAGAAGATGCTGGAGGCTGAGCTTGAAAGGAGGAAGGAAAGCTGTAATGAAGACATGTATGAATATAATTTCAACATGAACACAGAATTGTCTTTCACAGTATTGACAGCTGTGTGGATCAACACAAAAGTGCTCTCTTTTTTCCCCTGAAGGAAGACATTTCAGGAAAGAATGGAAAACTACTGGAAAATATTTCAGCAGTATAAAGAGGAGTATTTGCAGAATCCTCTAGCCACAAAGCTCCTAAAGATTCAGGCTGAGAATGAAGAAATTGAGAAAAGAATCCGAGCCAAAGAAGAGGAAATAATTGCAAAAGAAAAAGAGTTGAAAGCTCTGCAAGGTAATTCATCAGCCCGATATCCGAATATCTGTATATGTGTATTCTATAATCTGCATTTGTTTTGTTTTTTTTTCTCTTGCAGTGGACCATGAGACGTGTGACAGGTAAATGTATAGTTACTTCAGTTTATGTTTGTTTATAAAATATGACACCATCCCTACCCATGAATTTGTCCTCAGTGTTCAGAAACATCTTGAATCAACTGAACAACAAGCGCCGCCATCTGAGAGTGACACTCAGTCTGAAGTAGATATGGCATCTCATCAAGATTCTCAACTACAGGTACAATAATCGTGCCCTTCCCAGGATATTTGAATCTTTCCTTTTCTCTGGCACGGTGACTCCGCACCCAGCTTTATAAATGCAAATGTTGTAGGGAGTGTGATCTTTTATGGGGCTTTCACACTGGCAGTAGTCTGAATCAGAACATGGTTTGAGTGAAAAATTGGTAATGTGAAAGCTGTCGTGCAGACTTGGAAGCACACCGCGGTACCGAACCCGAGACTACCAGTAGGAGGTGGTCTGACTTCGGTTGCGCTGGAACTGAGCCGCGATTCCCGTGAATGTGAACGCAACTTGTACTCTGCACTTGTTCAGGAAATAAAGTAACCTGTGCGTGTGTTTTAGTTGATGATAACATCGTTAGTTTCTACAACAAATGTGTACCATGAGTGGCAGGGGAACATTGTGGGACACAGAAGAGGTCCACTGCTGCATATAATATCTGCTGTGTATAACAGCACCAAAATAATAAATAAAGCTTCCTTTCATTGTGCCGGGGAACAATCACACTCGAGGCAAATGCGCCCAATGTGAAAAACCACCTTAGTATTGTTGGTCTTTTATTGCAGTATGTGAAAATATACCTGTGTTAGGCTAGAGCTGACCAATTCTGTCCATAGACATGAATTTAGCTTTACTCCAGGAATAAAACACATCAGTGCATGCTGTATAGGAAACTAATCAACAATGATGTTGTGGGATGCGGCTTGATGCGAAGCAGGGTTACTGTTACCAAATGGAATTTGATTATTTTCCAACGGCACATCCTGAAGTGTTTTACTCCTCTTATACAACAGCAATTTGCCAATACTAACAACATTTATTTATTTCTATTTAGTACTGATTTTTTTTCTGTCACTATCGGTGATTAGAGATGTAACGGTTTGAAAATTTCATATCATGGTTATCGTGACCAAAACTATCACGGTTATCAGTATTATCACGGTATTGTTAAAATGTGCTGAAAATGTACAAAAACTACTGATACACACAAGGAAGTCATTTAAACAGGTTTTATATTTGTGTTCGGCCACACACCGATTACATCACCTGCCCACCGTGGCACCGCCCCCACTGTCGTTTTGCTTTTTTTTTGTAATAAAAATCCTTCAGCTCAGTTAGAGAACAGGGTGGAAGGCAGTAACAGAGCTCAGGAGAACCTTTCCAACCTTCCAAGAGGACCAAATCCGAAGTGTGGTCATATTTTGGAGTTTTATAAAAATGCTGAGGGAAACTTAATAGGAGATGGTACATGGTGTCTGCAGAGCTTGCCAGAAGAAAGTTGTTGTGAAAGGGGGCTTTGGCGCTTCGATGGCGCTTTTCCTTCTTTTCCCCCTCGCTTTTAAATTGCTTATGAATGCCTGTGTGGCCGTGCATTGCACTTTCGCTTTCGAATTAGCGGCAATTCGGGGGCAAGAATTGCTTTAACGGTGGGTTCATTATATTCCTTAATGAAAAATACAACAAAACAGTATAATGACAAACTCGCTTATATTAAACCAAATCTTCCTCCATCGTCCTGTCAGTCAGCTCGCCTCACTCTTCCTCTCAGTCAGCTCGCCTCACTCTCGTCACGTGATAAATGAAATCTGATTTGGCTCATGCTGAATTGAGCAGACGTGTTCAGTTTTTAATTGTAGCGTCCGTTTTCACGCTAAAACAAACAACTTTGCATGCTGCGCCTGCGTCTGACTCATGCTGGGTGTGTGTGGACAGCATTTACCTCAAGTTTTATAAATCATGATAATCGCTCATGGTTTTAATGATAATTAAATGTGACAGTAATACTAACCATCAGGGAATTTTATCGTAGTTTATCGTGAAACTGGTAACCGTTTCATCCCTATCAGTGATTAGACTTTTTCTTTTTTTATGTATTTGCTTATGTGTAGTGTCCAAGTTCCTGTGATTGAGTTGTTCCTATAGAAATGATAACATATTAGAATGAGCACATTAATATAAACCTGTGATTTGCTTTGCAGCTGGCACTATTGTCAGAGCTGCTGCTCTAGTAAATGGATCAACTTTTACCCAATTAGAATTGAGAACTCAACAGCACTGTGGTCACTGTAACACTGTAATAGAAGTTAGGCCCTGATCACACCTGGGTGATCTGATCATAAGTGAACAGTGCTAAGTACAGGTGTGAACAAGGTCCAACGCGTCTCTGAGACACGCCGTGGTCCAATTACTCAAAGCACCTTCAGAGGTGGTTTGGGACGCATATGACCGCATATCACTTAATATGTAATGAAAGCAGCTTGATAGGTCCTGGACAGCAATGAAGGACTGCATTGCCCTAGCCAGAAAGTATGTAATCATTGTGACACCGTTGGCAATAGCACTGAAATAGAGCCTTCTGTCTTGCTATAATAGGAGCTACGAAGGCAGCTACATTTTTTGTAGCTGCTTTCTTCATCTGATCTCTCATTCATTTTTAAGTTTCGTTAGCAGACCATGCGATCGAAACGGTTGAAACAGCCTGTACAGCTGAATGCGGAGTGCACAAAGCCCTTCCTTATGTGGAAATGATGTACGGAATCCGATCACAAGTGGTCGCTGGAGATATGTTCAAAACGCCACGCGTAAATGCTGTGGATTTCGTCTGTCCACTTGTGATCAGATCACTCAAAACGGATGCTAATACCAGGTGTGACCAGGGCCTTAGTCACCATTACAATCTGGCATATCTTCTGTCAGCATATGTATAACTCGCCAAACCTAAATTGAAGATCGTTATTTAAAACAGACCCTTAAATAATGTAATTCTAAGGTTGTTTTAAGTCATTTATATTTTCTCCTCAATTTCTGATCTCTAGGATACCGAAACAGAGCAAGAGGATGTTCACATAGAGATGGATGAGAAGGATTTGGAGAATAATCAGGACCAAGCAGATGGTGGTGATGAGTCAAATTCATCTGAAGTGGGTGTAATTGGTAGCACAGTATGGACAAACTCAGAAATAAGAGGTGGTAATGATAAAATATTTCTGCTTTTCTTTTACCCCTGTTGTATACAAATGACACTGTATTCATTTTAAGCTACTACATTCATGTATATGTTTATAGTGGTATATTTTATTCCTCAGAACAAAGTCAAGAAGCAGACCAGAATGAACAAGAACACACAGTTGAAGTGGTATGACTGACTGACATTAATTTGCTGATACCCTTATGTGGCATGGAGCAGGTTCATTGATAAATGTCTGCTTTTCACAGTGCACTTTTAATACATCAAAAAAAAAAACAACTAATGATTGATAAACAATTTCCTGATTAACACGTAACATACTCAGTGCCGAGAGAGTCTTCGAGCCCTAACACGTGTGCTGTGTAGGTTTTGTGTGCACACAATTCTCCTTGGATTTCTTGGACTTTGTGAGCAGGATTTGAATATGAACACCTCCTGTGGGTCTGATGCACTGGAGGAGATGATGGAGGCTGAGGAGCAGCAGGAAAGTGCTGAAGCTACTGTGGAGGAGGATGTTAACGAGGGAGCAGTGTGTGCCCCATCAACCCCCATCCCCCGTCCATTCTGTCTAAGGTACAGTACCGCCAAAACAAACTTTTCGATCTGTATTACTAAATACCAGAGAATATCAAAGGACGAGTATATAAAATCTTCAGTATGAGAACAGTAGTACATCATACAGAGAACAAGTTAATACAATAGTGCGTTCAAGTCATGTCGGAAAGATCGTATTTTTGAACGCACATGAACGCCACCACAAAGTCGTAATTACGAGTGGGGAAAATCTGGATTTCCTTTGAGCTCCGAGTTTCCGAGTTGGGGTTGTGTCAGTAAGAAAACATGGTGGAATCAATGGATGCAATTTCTGTAGTTGTACAGCCTCCGAGACTGATTTCAGTTATTATGCCGCAAGTTATTGTCAGGCTTTTTTTAAATTTACAATAAAACAAGCTAATTGCCTTCACAAAATATGTTAGCATCGTACAATTACGATATAATATGCAACAATAATGTTTACAGTGACTTCATAAATTGATTAAAAACATAAAAAAGCAAAACACATCTGATGCACATTCTTTGGTCTTCATTTTCTAGAAGTAGAGTTAAAAAACCTTGCTGTATTTTTTTTGTAGTTAATTAAGAGAAGGCACACCTCCATCTTGCTCCGACCAAAGTGACTTGAACACATCTGACATTGCAATTACGACTTCTCAACTTATAAATACAAACTTCCCAGTAGGACTTGAACACACAGCAAATACATACTATTCTCAGTCACTAAATCTTAATGGAAACACTTTTCATACTGCAGGGGTTTCCAAACTACTGCCATTTCAGAAGCAGCCTGTGACTTTTTTAAAGAATCAAATTTAAAAAATGTAATTTGCTAGGAAGACATGATGAAACAGCTGCCCCACAGCTCTAGGGCCCCTTGCTTGATTCTGAGTTTGGGTTACTGTCTGTGTAGATTTTCACATACAGTATGTAGATTTCCTCCCACCTCCCAAAACCAAAAAAAATCCACTAGGTGGACTGGCTACATAAAAATGCCCCAAGGTGTAAATGTGTATGCATGGTCTTCTGTGGTGGAGTGGCTCACGCCCAATGTCCCCAGGATAGGATCCACCACGATCCTGATTAGGAATTTACCAGGAAGTCAATGTTAAAATATTTAAGTGGCACTGTGCCTAAAACTCACCTGATAAGCTAGCTATGTAAACTAATAGGCAGTGTAATTGTTATAATTAAGCTGGCCTATTTATTTATTTACAAATAGTACAAATACTTTTCTCCATCAGAGTGACTGTAAGAATGGTCTGGACACCTGTGATATGATGTCGTAACATAACAACTGGTATGGTGAACATAATTTCCTGGCTAGGTAGGATAGATTTATGCAGGATTTGGCGTAACATAGTATAATTGTGTGGTTTAGAGTCTGTGATTAGACCCTTATTTGTTCAAGTTATACGGCCATGAATTAATTAGATTTTAATATTATGTGTGTATTAGCAGCCCCAGTACATCTCAAGGTGGCCAGGAGGGCAGAGAAACACCAGTGTTCGTTTTCTCCATGAACTCTGGACCAAACAGTCCCACATTCTCAGACTTCAACTGCAACTTCGAAGTTGAGCGGAGCCAAAATGAGGTTAGGCTAAAAAAATTTTTTTTACAAGAACAAATCTTCGATAATCCTCACTGCACTTAAACTGTGTACATGTGTGAGTCATTATCTGGCAACAGTTATGCTCTAACTGTTTGTTTTCTAGGCATCACCTTTTATCTTCTCCAGCCTTTATTTCAGCAAGGTATGCATTTAGAGTAACAGAGCTAAAGGAATTTATGCAGGTATATTTATTTTTGGAAAATGAGCAGGAGTTTTGCATTTCATAATATAGCCTGAAATACATATATTCTACTATTTTGCAGATTTCAATATCAGTGAGTAATAATATGCTGTGAAATGCATGAACATGTAATGCAATGCATTCATTATTAATGTTAAGAGCTTAATAATTAAGCTGTATAAACTCACCAAAAAAAGAAACGTCCTCTCACATTCAACTGCTTTTATTTCCAGCAAATTTCTTAACATGTGTAAATATTTGTATTAACATAAAAACTTTCAACAACTGAGACATAACCTGAACATTGAGTTTCACAGAAATGGAATAATGAGTCCCTGAACAAAGGGGGGGGGGGGCAGCATCTGGTGGCCAGCAGTTGCTTTAAGTGCTACAGTGCATCTCATCCTTATGGACTGCACCAGATTGGTCAGCTCTTGCTGTGAGATGTTCCCCTACTCTTCCACCAAGGCATTTACAAGTTCTCGATCACGTCTGGGGGGGACACACGGTTACATGTAATTTTCCACTGCAAGGACGATCAGCTGTCCTTCCTGTCTACCTGTAGCACTGTCTTAGGCGACTTACATTACAGACATTGCAGTTTATTGCTCTGGACATATCTGCAGTCCTCATGCCTCCCTGCAGCAGGTTTATGGCATGTTCACGCAGGTGAGCAGGAACCCTAGACATCTTTCTTCTGGTGTTTTTCAGAGTCAGTAGAAAGGTCTCTTTAGTGTCCTAAGTTACTGTAACTGTCACCTTAATTGCCTAGCCCCTGTAAACTGTAGTTTCTTAAGGACTGATCCACAGGCAATAATTGTTTATGGTTCAATGTTTAAACCCTTTCCAATAAAGATTTATAAAGCTTATTTGGATTTTACAAAATTATCTTTAAAATATAATCTCCTGAAAAAGGGAGGTTTCTTTTTTGCTGAGTTTATGAGTATATGCTGTTTTTATATATATATATATATATATATATATATATATATATATATATATATATATATATATATATAAATATTGCATATTTTATTTTATACATTTCATTCTGAAAGCTAGTAAGTTAAGAGCACCCTCAGATAAATTGTTGTGACATGTAGCTTGTCCATGTTTTCTTCTAGAGCTATGGATTTTTTTTGACATGCATACTATTTTATTCTCATAAATAACCCTTTTTGTTTGTTTTTATTTCTTCTTTTGCCCGTAGAAGTCACCTGAAATAGGGCTGCCAGGTACGATAGTTTTAAACTCAACACATGACATTTGTCTTTTGTGACATGAATATATGTGATTGTTTTCTTTGCTTTGACAGGATTTCTGTTTGATGAATCAGAGAGTCGTACAGAAGAAGAATTTGCTTTTTCTTTCAGCTCTAAGAGCCCTCAGCCCAAGGAGTCAGGAGAGACTGGAGATGCTTTCCCTTTCTCCTTCAGCTTTGGGAAGTTTTAACGGTTTTTTTTTTGTTGGTTTTTTTTTGGTAAGCAGTTAGTTTTTAGTACTTCATGTCAGATTCTGACAAACACTTGAAAGAAATGTTTACAGTTTAATAGTATTGTATTTGTAATGTTCAGTTAAGGTGAATGAATGCTGAAAATACAATTAATCACAAAACAAAATTTCACATAACTTCTGTTTGATGTCATGAAAAACACCCCTAGGTTTAAAATGCCTTGGTATTAAAAACATATATTTATAATCTACTGGTATGTTACAGCTTAATTTAAAAGTTTGATGTGTTTTCTTGCTCTGAACATAAGCTGTTCAGATGTCTATAAAATAATTTATCAACAATGTCAGGACTTTGTTTCATTTATGACATTCAGTTCACATTTAAGTTTCAGTTTTTCCATTACTTTATACAAAGGAGTGTTAAAATGTGTTTTCCAAAAACAGGTGGAAAGCCAGTTTAGATGTTTTTGGTACATGCCAACTGTAAAATCAGTCATCAAATGCTTAGAATAGAATATCACCACATTATGAACAGCAATACTGGCGAGTATTTTCTTTCCTTGCTTATGAATAACTTTACACTTGAATAAGTACACCTCACATTACATAAGCACAAAATTACACAATCACGTATGAGAAGCTTGGATTTCGGATTCTTAAGGTTCCAGTGTGAAACAGTTTAAGTAAAATATACCAGTGTGTAAGGCAGGGGAGGCTGCTGGTAGAGCTTGACCATTTCTATTGTAGGATTTACAGTTAAAAATAATGACATTTTTGGCAATCTGTAATCATACTATTTTGTTTAAGATGTCATGGGCTGTAGTCACAAAAAAGCCTAAGGTTTAATTGGCCTCACTGGTAATTTAGGACAAACTCTAGTCATAGGACATGCTAGTCCTAAGTTTATGGTTCTTCAAAGCTGATTGTTTTTGTGTGTGTGTGCGCGTGTGTGTGTGTAAAAGTAAATCACAGAGCATTTTAGCTTTGTACTTGGTCCTGATTGTTCTTTTAAAGCTTTTAGCATTAAAAGCAGCTCTTAAACCTGAGACAACATGTCCAGAAGACTTCTTTGTCACTAAGACCGAATCATGAACAGATCTAAAATTGGCCATAGTAAAAATGTAAATGTAAAACACAACTCAAAAATGACCAAGAACTGCCCAAACCATCAAACAAATTTTCACACATTTCCCAAAAATTCATAGTTTCAAAAGCCAACCGACCACGAACCAGTGCTTACTTTAGGGAATAAGATGCGAATTAAGAAATCTTTCAATACTTTAGATACTCTAGTTAAATGGACCTAAAATTAAATGCTATTGTGTCATTATTTTGCAGTGCGTCAATCTTACGGACTAACTATTCAACTTGGCAAATATTTGACAAGGTAACATTTAGAGTTTTGTTTGCATGTACTAAACATTAATTGTTAAAAAGAACTTTCGATATCTTTTTTTTTTTAACAGCAATTTCAATGTGATTTCATTTAGGAGTTTCATCGCTGCTTCAGTCATTTGAATTCAGTCAATTTATTTTACTAGGAACTATTAGTGCCATTGATTAGAACACTCAGTGGAATGTTGAGATTTTTTGTGAATATAGCCCTTGAGAGTTTATACACTGTATCAATAGTACTATTGTTCCCTGCTATTTTTATAGACTTTAAATGTAAAAAAAAATTATTTGGCAAAATGCTAGTTTAGATACTGCATTGACAGGAGTGTTGTTCCCTGCTTCAAATGGAGCACCAAGCATGACTCTGCAGAGTAATAAACATGTTGACGCTATAACCAATCAATCCAGTTCAACCACAGATTGTGGTTATAAACTTCCTTGGAAGAAAGTGTAGCTGGTGTAAATAGGTACGCTGGTGCACATCAACGTAACGTATGTCGCTGTCTAAAACCCTTGGTCTTGACTGAGAGAACGAAGGGTCACGTGTCTAATCTCTCCTGTGACATACTGATCAAAGCTGGTCTGGTATTTGGCCAGCATCTTGAGCAGCAGTCGCAGATTCAGCCACCATTGCTCTTTGGGCATTCTGTGTCTATAATAGCAGGACAAACAAAACTCAATAAACAAAACAATTTAATAACATAATTATAGTAGTTCATACATGAATGTAAGTTAAAGAGTGATAGATCAGTTTGAACACTCACTCAAAGTCAGTCTGCTTCTTTAGTTCATCCACAGGGGTGAACGTGAGCGTTTTGCCATTCAGACCCAACACACACGCTGTTTCCGGGGAGTTAGCAAACACAGAACCTGATCAAGAGGCATCAATTAGTATCAGTTGTGGAAATATGACATATGCAACCTTCAGTATAAGGTATAGCTAAAAGAGTTCAAAATAATATTTTTACCTTGTCTGAAGGTGGCAGCCATCTTCTCAGTAAGCCACTGCACGGCCCTCACACCCAACTTTGTACCAAAGTTCCTATCAAAAGGTGAAGGTGCGCCTCCCTTAAAAAAAGCATCAGACAGTAAAATAACACTCTGGGATTAGTTTACTCTTGTTATAGACTATTTAACAATGAATACTAAGATAAAAACCATGGTTATAGTTTAGTGCAGGACACATGTTTGCAGTGTTCATACTGGGATTTACAGGGAGGTATTCATGTGACAAAAACATTAAGTATCAAATCATTATAGAAAATATTTAACATTAAATGTTGGTCATATAAACTTTACGCCGTTCAAAAACTGATTGCATCTTGATGTTTTGCCTAAAATCTCTAATTTAACCATTTCCATTAACGTCACTAGTGTAAATCACATAGCATGTAAGTTGTTTAAACTATTTGTTCCCAGAGTTGGAAAAACAGGTCTGAGACTACAACCCCAATTCCAAAAAAGTTGGGACACTGTGTAAAATGTAAATAAAAACAGAATGCAATGATTTACAAATCTCATACACCCATATGTTATTCACAATAGAACATAGAAAACATATTAAATGTTTAAACTGAGGAATTGAACCATTTTAAAGAAAAAATAATATAATTTTGAATGTGATGGCCACAAGACGTCTCAAAAAAGTTGGGACGGGGCAACAAAAGGCTGGAAAAACAAGTGTTACTAAAAAGTAACAGCTGGAGGAACATTTTGTAACTAATTAGGTTAATTGGCAACAGGTCAGTAACATGATCTATATATATATATATATATATATATATATATATATATATATATATATATATACATACACATACACACACACACACACAGATATATACAGGTTTTAGAGCAACATATGCTTCCATCCAGATTCCATCCCATCTTTACTTCTGAGAGACTCTGCCACTCTAAGATACTTTTTTTTATACCCAATCATGTTACTGACCAATTAACCTAATTAGTCACAAAATGTTCCTCCAGTTGTATCTTTTTGATAATTCTTACTTTTCCAGCCTTTTGTTGCCCCGTCCAAACTTTTATGAGACGTGTTGTGGCCATCAAATTAAAAATTACCTTATTTTTTATTAAAATGGTACATTTCCTCAGTTTAAACATTTGATATGTTTTCCATGTTCTATTGTAAATAACATGAGTTTATGAGATTTGCAAATCATTGCATTCTGTTTTTATTTACATTTAATACAGCGTCCCAACTTTTAAGGAATTGGGATTGTATAATGCATAAGTCACAATTTCACACATAGCCCATGTGTTTAGATGAGATCTGTGCAATAAAGAGTCCTGATGTTGTGTAGTGCTGACCTGCTGGAGATGTCCGAGCACATTGACCCTGCAGTCAAACACTCCTTTCCCTTCAGCAGTGTACAGGTTATAGATGAAATCAGTGCTGTACTGTGGATGGCATTTCTCATTCCTGTGCCAACAGCAATTACGCATCAGAGTTATATTCACAAAACCATGTAAGAGTAATGACTCATATACAGTAAATGTCTTAAAGCATACAAGTGAATACTGCCTGCTGCCTTGTTTCATTCAGCCCACATGAGCTTTAAAAATACTACTGAAACAGCCTGCAGTGCCTACTACTCCACATGTTCACTCTATCTAGAATTCAGACTTATAGCATAGTGACTGCCCACATTCTGCATGTGCCACTGTACAGTGCATGTGGACTCAGCTCAGAGGCTTGAAACGCTGGTTAAAATCAGCTCCTGTCTGCTGTGTTTAATGCACGTGTGAGTTCTTAAATGTCTTTCTTAAACTCAGCAAAAAAAGAAACGTCCCTTTTTCAAGAGACTGTATTTTAAAGATAATTTTGTAAAATCCAAATAAGCTTTACAGATATTTATTGGAAAGGGTTTAAACGATTTTTTTCATGCTTGTTCAATGAACCATAAACAATTATTGCACATGCACCTGTGGAAAAGTCCTTAACACATTAACAGTTTACAGGCGGTAGGCAATTAAGGTGACAGTTACAATAAGTTAGGACACTAAAGAGACCTTTCTACTGACTCTGAAAAACACCAGAAGGAAGATGCCTAGATTTCCTGCTCACCTGCATGAACATGCCGTAGACCTGCTGCAGGGAGGCATGAGTACTGCAGATGTGGCCAGAGCAATAAACTGCAATGTCTGTAATGTAAGACGCCTAAGACAGTGCTACAGGTAGACAGGAAGGACAGCTGATCGTCCTTGCAGTGGAAAATTACATGTAACCGTGTGTCCCCCCCAGACGTGATCGAGAACTTGTAAATGCCTTGGTGGAAGAGTCACAGCAAGAACTGACAAATCTGGTGTAATTTTTTTTCCTTAATCTAATTCAAAAAGTGGAAATTTCATATATTCTAGATTCCTTAAACATGAAGTGAAATATGTCTAGCCTTTTTTTTTGTTGTTTTAATCTTGATGATTATGTTTTACAGCTCAAGGAAATAAAAAATCCCAGTGTAGCCTTACATAATATGCGGTTGACTGTAGAGTTGGCTTCTAGTCTCATATATTTGAAGTATAGTTTGATTGTATTTCCTTACTGTCTGCCTCGCTGTTTTTTTGACTTAACATCCCCACAGCAGCAACTAATGAACACATTAGTCTAATCAACTACTATGGAAACGTTAATATACAGTTGAGGTCACAAGTTTACATATGCCTTGAAGAATCTGCAAAATGTTAATAATTAACAACCACAAAAAAAAAGAGGGATAATAAAAATTTTAAAACTTTTGAACAGGATATTCTGTGTAAATTGTTATTTTGTTTAAAGATCTTATTTTTTCCATTTAGTACAGCCCTTCAAAAGCTACATAAGATATTTACATGCTTCCTAGAAGACAAAATAATAAAATTTACACCGATCATCCTGTTCATACATCCCCCTGGCTCTTAATGTATCGTGTTGCCTTCTTGAGCATCAGTGAATGTTTGCACCTTTTGTAATAATTGTGTACGAGTATTAATTATAATAATGTGTATTATAATTGTGTAAATTCAGTTATTATTGTGTCTTGTTGACTATATGTAAACATCTACTATCTAGTATGTGGTGATCCCTCTTATTTAAAAAAAAAAATTAACGTTTTGCAGATTCTGCAAGGCAGAGTGTAAATTTATCACCTCAACTGTGTATATATATATATATATATATATATATATATATATATATATATATATAAACTGCTTTAGAGCCTGGTTACTAACCTAAAAAGTATCAGGTGTGTTCTGTCCATACAAATGTATTCAATAATTTAAAAAGAAGATAAATCACTCTTGGTGTAAACAGTTCAAGTAAAAGCTAAATGTATTAGTCAAATGTAATTAACTGACAGAGATAAGATAAATATCAGACTGTGCCATGTATCTCCAGTTACTTTCTATTAAATAACAGGAAGTGTAGGGTCTTTTGTACATTCATCAGAAATGTATAATGCTTCAGTATTACTTAATTACTCTGCTTTAATAAGCCTGAGAGGACCTGGCAGTCTTTGAAGGAAGTGTGTTACATAAAACAGATTCTACCTCAGCACCAGACCCCGCTGGATATCCTTCTTCATTTTCTCTGCCAAATGCTCGACGTTTGTCTATCAAAAAGAAGAAAGTTATATTATACAGTGCCCGTCACTAATATTGGCACCCTTGTCTTTATTCTTTAACCTTTTGATGTTTTTTTCAAAACATTCACAAAAATACTCTGCTTTGCGGTAAAAGGTTGTTGAGCTTCACAAAATGGGAAGTGGCTATAAGAAAATAGCACCAGCTTTGAAAATGCCCATTTCTCCCATCAGGGCAATAATTAAGAAGTTCCAGTCAACTGGAAATGTTATCAATCGACCTGGAATTGGACATGTGTCTATATTGTCTCAATACACCGTGAAGCGGATGGTTCAAGTGGCCAAAAAATCTCCAAGGATCACAGCTGGAGAATTGCAGAAGTTAGTTGTGACTTGGGGTCAGAAAGTCTCCAAAACCACAATCTGAAGTCACCTACATCACTACAAGTTGTTTGGAACGGTTTCGAGAAAAAAAGCCTCTACTCTCATCCAAAAACAAACTCAAGTGTCTTCAGTTTGCCAGACACTACTGGAACTTCAGATGGGATCAGGTTCTATGGTCAGATGAAACCAAAATAGAGCTTTTTGGCAATAAACAATGGTTTTGGCACACAGAGAGGTGGAAAAGTACCTCATGCCCACGGTTAAATATGGTGGTGGTTATTTAATGTTTTGGGACTGTTTTTCTGCAGAGGACCTGGATAATTTGTCAGGATACATGGCATCATGGACTCTATCAAATATCAACAGATATTAAATGAAAACTTGACTGCCTCTGCCAGAAAGCTTCAAATGGGCCGCGGTTGGATCTTCCAGCAGGACAATGATCCAAAACATACATCAAAATCAACACAAAAATGGTTTACTGGCCACAAAATCAAGGTCCTGCGATGGCCATCCCAGTCCCCTGATTTAAGCCCATAGAAAACCTGTGGGGTGAACTGAAGAGGAGAGTTCACCAGCATGGACCTCAAAATTTTAAGGATCTGGAGAGATTCTGTATAGAGGAACAGTCTCAGATCACTTGCCATGTATTCTCTAATGAGGTATCAGGCATTATAGGAGAAGACTCAGAGCTGTTATCTTGGCAAAGGGAGGTAGCACAAAATATTGACTAAAAGGGTACCAATAATTGTTGCACACCTATATTTAAAATAAATAAATAAATAATATTATATATATAAACCTGTATTTTATTTGCAATTGTCTGATATCCATGAGAGCAGAGTATTTTTGTGAATTTTTTTTAACAAAAGATCAAAAGGTTAAACAATAAAGACCATTTTTCACAGCCGTGTTTGCTCATATTTACCAGGGGTGCCAATATTAGTGGAGGGCACTGTAGAAAGCAAAGTGTAGAGTTAATCTAACCTTTAAGAGCTAAAATGATTTCACCACTGTGCAAGTTTTTTTGTTTTTGGTTTCCTGACTAGCTTAAAATTGATATAAATCAATTCAGGGAAATGCTGAGGTTTACCAGTATAAATAAGAATCAGGAAGAAACCAGTATCTACTGTGGTGGTGAAACACTATAACGGTAACTAAAGTATTAAAACACAACTTGTATATGACTTGTTGGAAAACTGCTGCAGAGTGTGTTAGCTGTGAGTTTCAGCTACTTTAAGACTTTTTTTATTTATACATGCGTTTGGCATTAATTGTTTCCTATTTCCTGAATGCAGCACTCAGCACCTGGAATTAATATGCAAAATGTACTTCTCTATTGTCATGTCTCTATCGGACAGCGTCTTTCTGTGGTTTACCCACCCATACAGAGTACAGCAGGACAGTGGACTACTGGAGTTGGTTTTTAAGTATAATTAAAATCTCACCTTCAGATCATGGATATTGAAAGGCTCCTCAAATATATATGCAGCATCAGCTCCCACAGCAATGCCAGTGGTGGTTGCCAGGTATCCACAAAATCCTCCCATGGTTTCCACCACAAATACCCTCCTCTTTGTTCCTGTAGCTGACTGTTTGATCTTATCACAGCTCTGATGGTTAAATGGAACACACACACACACACACACACACACACACACACACACATATATACATTTATGGTTGTGATCCGTTTAATAGTGTTATGTGTACTACTTTATGATATGATATACAGCTTTGTGACTGCATACATATATGTCTAAACGAGGTTTTTTTTGCTTTAGTGTTACCTAACTGAGTAAATAACTAATTGAACAGGATAGCACTCACCTCCATAGCTGCATTGACAGCAGTATCAGCACCCAGACTGAATTCAGTCCCAGGGACATTGTTGCTGATGGTGGCAGCAATGATACACATGGGAATGCACAGCTCGTTGTAGCGCCCCCTGGCATCATACAACTCTAATATTCCTTCATAGGCCTAAAGAATAAAAGAGCTCTTGGGTTTGAGCAAACAATCCACCAGTGTTAAATGTCTTAAATGTACAGATATATATAAATAACCAAGAATATATTGCTACTTGCTTCAAAGCCACCAATTACTAGCAGTGACTGGATGCTGTACTTGGTAAGATTTTCAACTAACTTTTCCATGCAGGTATTGGGTAGGGTTCTGGAAGGATAACATTCAAAATGCAGTCATGGCTGGAATATCATATGATGATGATAACAATAATAATAATAATAATGATAATAATAATAATAAACATGCTCTATTAACTAACCGTTTAGTCCCCAGAATTGAGCCACCTTGACCGGTCCAACCACCCACACTACTCCAAGAAATCTCTTTAATCTTTACACAGGGAAGGAGTTATGTATGTAAAATACATTGTAAATACATTGTACTTTAAGCTCACTGTAGTATACTTATGTGCAGGCGGGGTGTGTGGTCAAGTGTGAATGAAAGGTGGAGCCGGGAAAAGTGAGTGGTAAGGATCTACATCTCTGCGGGATTGCTGTAACATGTGTAGATCCTTACCACTCACTTTTCCTGGTTCCGCCCTCCATTCGCAATCTGACCACGCCCCCGCCTCCACAACGTGCATAAAGTCTTTTCCACTTCACTTGTAAAAACCTGACATCATGACAAAGAGGATTTATCAACTTCATGTAAACGAGAAGTAAATATTGTCAAACAGAGGACATATCAGATTGTTTTAGGAGTCACAAATATGCTCACAGTCAGGCTCTCCACACTGAAATCAGTGAAGTGAAAGATGGAGGAGACAGACAGCAGTTTGATAGCAACTATTACTGAAAACATGATTATATCAGAACAGCAACAACTTCAAGTCACTTTTTATAGCCCAGTAAAAATGTTCATCGAACAGGAGATAAATGGTTTTAATAAGTTTCCATCACCGGGACATAAGTACATTTGGAATTTAACTGTGTTTTTAAAAAACGCACAAATATACCCCAAAGCTGTCATCTAGGCAACATGCTTTAACCGCTGTTTCACTGGAACGCTTTTCTGTGGAGAGCTAAACCTGCTTGTTTTATAGTGACCCCCCCCCACCCACCCCCAATGCAGTGTAAATGTACCATACGTGGGGAAGTGACTGTCAGAGCTATAGTAAAGAATATCTGTGCAGTTATCACTATAGTCTTAAAAAGCTTTCCCAAAAGTATAACAATTAAATCATTGCAGATTATTTTTCAGTCTCAGTTCCTTACCTCTCCATTGGCGAGACCCTCAAATCCATTCTGAACAGTGTAGACTTTGTGGCCAGATGCTAGTGCCACCCTCACTGCAGACCTCACAGCTGCATTCATCCCAGCTGCTGGAGCACCCACGTTCAGGATGGCCACTGAGAAGTTGCTCTGCGCGAAAGACATCTACTATAGCACGGACACCAAACTCTGTTCGACTTGTCTCTGAAAGCTATGCTCACCTTGCACTAGTGGCAACTTATTTAGTAGTTAGTATATAATTGGTATTAGTGTCACACAAAACAAGATGAGAGTCTAGAGATTAATGCCTATCCAGTAGGGCCTGACTGATAAAGGTTGGCCAAAAAAATCTTAGATCAGACTCACAAACTTATCAGCACTTATAGCAGAAATCACACAGATAGAGCACAGACAAGGTCTCTTTAAGTTGCATTCATGAACATGATATTTCGAACAATAACCAGTGTAGGGCATTTGAAGGTTGGGTATTAGAGACTCACAGGAAGTGACTTTTGAGCTTTCAACAATATGGCAGAACACAATCTAAATTTGATTTCAAGTGACAAAAGACTACTTACTGTATAAGTTTACAAGTTTATAACATTACATACTATATTGCTATTCCTGTTGTTTATTTGAGCCTAATATCTTATTTAACTAAAAGTATTTAAATAATTTTTAGAATTGTTAGCTCCTTATAGTTGCTATCAGTCAGGCCCAATGTAGTCACTAACAATCCAGCTAGAGCAGCGGTTCTTAACCTGGGGATTGTGGAAAAACATTTACTTGAAACGTTATGGGGGGGGGGGGGGGGTCGGTGTCACAAAACAGTGTCATTCTTAAAAGTGGGTCACACTCACAAAAAGGTTAAGAACCGCTGAGCTAGAGACTAAAGCCTTTACACAAACCAACACACATATGTACATACCTAACTAAAATAGCTTCCAAAAGCATACTGTTTCTTTAAATCTGTTAAAGAACATTTGAGATGTTCGTATCATGTTGACAGTCCCAACAATCCCAGAGTTTTGCTGGCACATCTAAAGTTTTACCATGACTTGAGAAGGCTTGTGGTACGCCAGTAACTTGTAAATGCTCCAGTTGTTCGCAAAGCTCCTGAAATGAACATAATGTTTGTTATTTTTGAGACTGTTAGCATTCATATACACAATCATAAACCACAGCAAGGGGCCTACTAACCAAGTTTGGGTCCTGTGTTACTGTGTTGTTCACAGAATTACAGGATTTCATAACAAGTCTTACCTTCCACGCAGCTGAATGGCCTCCTCAAACCTCTTCTCATTCATAGCCTTCTGTACCGCTTTAGTCTGGGGAAAAATGAGGAGATGTTGCATGAATGTATAGTAATACAGAGTGTCCAAAAAGTAAAGGACTGGTTGAGCAAAATATATTGATCCAAATATGTTGAGTAACATTTGCAAAAATGATGCGTGTCATGGTGAACATGTAGAGCAAATGTTGTAAATAATAAATATAAAGTTACATAATGTAGTTAAATAACTGGTTCCTGATTTTCAGACACCATGTAGATTCATAAATATTATCGGACATCTGTAGCTCAGTGAACTGAATTCTTTGATAGTAACTGAGAGACTGAACGTAAATCCTAGGGCTGATGTACTTTTAAGCCAGAAATGCAACGCTAAATGGTAAATGGTCTGCACTTATATAGCACTTTTACCCAAAGCGCTTTACCCTGTGTCTCATTCACCCATTCACACACACACCAATGGTAGCAGAGCTGCCATGCAAGGCGCTAACTTGCCATAGGGAGCAACTTGGGGTTCAGTGTCTTGCCCAAGGACACTTCGGCATGTAGAGTCATGTGAGCCGGGAATCGAACCGCCAACCCGCTCTACCACCTGAGCCACAGCTGCCAGAGTGTATAGCTAGCTATAAAAAAATTTTAATATATTATTTCACTCATTCATCCATCTTTAGTAAGCACTTTATCCTGGTCAGTGTTTCAGTGGATCAGGAGCATATTCTGGGAAAACTTGGCTTGAGGCTGGAATACACCCTGGATGGGATGCCAGTCCATCACAAACCCTTCCCCCTCCGCCCCCCCTGTGCGATACGTGCGATTCAACAAGTTTTCAGCAAAAAAAGCACAAAAACTCAGTAAATTACATCACAACTTTTTAAAAAAGCTCATGTAGTAAACTTATCCTTTGTGTGGGTCTTACCATTTCCACCGCTTCCATGAGGGGCAGCTTCACCGACCGGTTACCGGACAGGCTGATCACACAGGCGGGGGTATCAGGAGTCGCCTCCATCAGTGCCACCACTGCCTCCATTCCCAACTTACTACTCTAGGAACACAACCACAGCCCAGTGCTCAGAATGTACCACAATATAATTCTTCATAATGCTTTCTCTCACATACAAAATATATCTTTACTTTCTCTCACACATTTATGTACATCATACATACTAGCTTCTTATTCTTTATGATTAAATTAGTTTTGATTGATTTCATTTAAACACATAAAACATGCCTTGGCTGATAGCATTTCTTTAGATGTTCTGCTCTTAAATATTACAGAAATGATTCAATCAACTAAACTACTTACTCCAGACTTTAAATATGGAGATCTCTATAATTCAGTTTAAATTACTTACTAGTACTCGATCAAAGGCTGAAGGAGTTCCTCCTCTCTGCACGTGGCCCAGAACAGTCACTCTGGTATCGTAGCCCAACCGCTTTACAACAAGCTGCACACACACAGAAATCATGTTACTATCCTACTATTATATATATATATTTTAAATAATGTAAGCAAAAGGGATCTTTATCTTTACATGCTGGTGATTATTTTAAAGTACTTACATCTTTGACGTAGCTGGAAGTGATGGGCTCGCCTTTTCTGTTGATTGCTCCCTCAGCAATGATGATGATGTTGAGTCTGGAACCCTTACTACGGCTCTGTACACACACACACACACACACACACACACACACACACACACACACACACACACACGACTGTAAGCACTACAACCGAAGACTTATGAGCCATGACTGAAACATGGCAAAAACCGACAGCTGATCAATCCAGGTCTGTCTGTGAGGAAATCTATATGATTTGATTACTTTGTTGAAACTGAATCGATGCTGATTTTTATTTATTTATAGATCTTGGGTGTATTGTGCTCGGTCACCTCTCCAAGCCGAGTGCACATAACATCCTCCCAGTCATCCTCTGGAGGAGCTTCAGGAATAAAGAGCCAGTCTGCTCCAGACGCTAACGCAGACACCAGAGCCAGATATCTGTACACACACACACACACACACACACACACACACACACACACACAGTGCTGTCCTTTAACATTCAAACATTTTCCAGCACATAATATTTCTTTCTTTCATTATTTATTTAATTATGCCAATTTTCATTTTCATTTCAAAACACATTATTTATTGTAAAGGCATATTAGTGAACCAATCTATAATCATTAATTTGTTTACGGTAAATCTATGATTATTACTACTCAGAAAAAGTATATTTAACAGAGGAAAAACCCAAGAACTCTGAACAAGCCTTGTTAACAAAAATGACTATTATCTTTTTAATAATGCCTATAGAGCTTAATAATCCTCTTAAACACTGAAAACCTTAGAAATCAAGCAATTTGAATATTTTAAGCTACAGTGCTGTGGAAAAGTATTTGCCTGAGAAATACTGTTGTGCTATTTGAAGTGTTTTTGATTCATTTTGGATGTATATATTTTATTGACAATAATATTTATTAATAGTTCATACATACATATATATATATATATATATATATATATATATATATATATATATATATATATATATATATATATATATATATATATATATAGTCATATATTTATTTCATTTAAAAAAGTACATTACATTTTCATGGTAGAATCAGTAATGTTTATTTTTGTAAAAAGTTATGTTAAGTTTTCGGTAATCGGTTATTGGCAGGTACTGCCCAACTTAGTTATTGGTATCGGTAAAATCCACTATCGGTTGACTTCTAGTCATGATAAAATAAAAATCATGTTAACATAACTTTATGCACTGGCATGAGTGGTGTGTTTTCTAAATTATAAAGGGCTGAATGAATGTCAATTTACTTCATGTTCAGTGGTGTGTTCACGGCACATCAATCATGTGTCAGTCATGTATTTCTCACAGAAACTGTACAGCAGCACTGAGACATGACTCACCCGCAGTGTCGTCCCATTACCTCCAGGACAAATGTGCGCTGATGGCTGCATAACAGTTGGAAAGAGATTTGCTTCATTAGTGAAAGAAATTATCTAATCAACTAACATCCTCTATTAAACAACCATTAAACATCTTTTCTGTACTGGTGACTTGGAAACACTTTTTGAAAAAAGTCCTTTTTGTGGACACCTGACCATTACAACCATATGTGCTTGATGAACATCCCATTCCAGATTTAGTTCCCACTAGCAGTTATAATAACCTCCACTCTTCTGGGAAGGCTTTCCACTAGATTTTGGAGCGTGGCTGTGTGCATTCAGCTACAAGAGCATTAGTGAGGTCAGGAACTGATGATGTGTGAGGAGGTCTGGGGTAAAGTCAGTGTTCCAGTCCATCCCAAAGATGTTCAGTGGGGTTGAGGTCAGGGCTCTGTGCAGGACAATCAAGTTCTTCCACTCCAAACTCTAAAAAAACATTGGGTTAAAAACAACCCAAATTGGATTTAACCCAACAGCTGGGTCAATATAGGACAGAACCCATTTTGGGCTAAACTAACCAATCAAGTTGAGTTGTTAATTTTAACCCAGCAAATAAAAAAAAGGATAGTTTAATTTTTACAAAAATGCTGGGTTAATTTTATTTCATAAAAGGTAAATATTTTCAGGGTTATTTTTACCCTTTGAAAATGTCAAATACACCACATTATAAACAAATACGTCAGCATGGTATCTCCTTTATTTATACACAAGAAGGTGTTCAGAAATGTATTGCTAGAGCTGCTAAAGTGGTGTTTATATAGACTTTGAAGTAAATGACTCAAATAAGTCATATATTTAAGACGAAAACATCAGATTTTGATCAAAGAAAAGCTAATGAAGATAACGGTGCATTTAATGTCATGTAAACTGGACTGTTATCGCACATTTTTGCTTTTTCTAGTGTACAGTAACGGTTTTATAGATAAATATATTGATACAAACCTTCTCCAAATAAATCTAACAGTCTGTCCGTGTGAAAACCGCTACCTCCACCTGAGGCGAATTCAAACAGGTGGTGCTGAGTTGATTTGACCCAAGGAGCTGGGCTGAGGCATCAGGGTGGGAGAGGAATGCGTTGATTCAACTGTCAGTGAAAACGACCCAGCCACTAACCCAGTGGTTGGGTTACACAAAACTACCCAAGACTGAGAAAATAACACAATTAAATGACCCAAAAGTCTCAACCCAGCGTTTGGGTAGAAAAAAATAACCCAGCATTTTTTAGAGTGCGACCGTGGAAAACTACGTCCTCACTTTGTGCACAGGGTCATTGTCATGCTGGAACAGGTTTGGGCCTCTTAGCATACAAAGGCATTCTATACAATTATATGCTTCCAACTTTGTTGCAACAGTTTGAGAAAGCACCACATATGGGTGTGATGGTCATGTGTCCACATACTTTTAATCATATAGTACAGTGGTTTTCAAAGTGGAGGCCTCGGCCCCCTTGGGGGCCAGCAGGGGGCACCCGGGGGGCTTCAACAATTTGGTGTGAAAAATAAATTCTCACTCTCAGACAACCACACACACACAATCAATTCCTAATGTAATGTAATGTAAAGATGTAAGAATTAATAAAAAAAAGGGGGGGTTTTTCAGAAGTCTGTATTTTTAATGTGTTTTAAAGACATCTTGCAAAAGGGGGGCCTCGGTCAAATGTTAATGCCATTTGGGGGGCCTTGCTCTGGAAAAGTTTGGGAATCCCTGATATAGTGTATTACCATAAGTCTCCAATAACAGACATTATAGGATTTTAGCATGCAACACTCCATTAATTTTAGTCCTTTCTTGCTGTTTATAATCTTGTTATGCATCAGCCAAAATACAGTATGCTGTACAATCACATCTGTATAATCATCTGTTACTTATTGGATGTGCTTAAATAAAAAGGAATTAAAAAAAGAATGAACACATAAATACTACACGAGATGCAGTCGTGCCAAAGTTCCCTGACTCACTAAATATTTCTAACATTGATAATCTTTAAACAATCCAGTTAGTTTAGAGTTCTACCTCCTGTTGTCGGTTGACGTCATGTAAAACTTCACCTAGGAACTGATGTGTTCTAGAGTCATAAATCTCTGTGTTTATAACAACCTAACTGCATATCAGTGAATCTTCAGTTGGAGATGGTAAAAGTAGGGCATGTTCAGACAAGCATTCTCTGAAACCAAACAGCTGTGTCAGACTCAGAAGATATTTTGTCACTCCAGGGTAAAGGTGCATTCCTTCAAGAGATTATGTAACGTCACATGCCCATGTTCCAACTACAGAGAGAATGTTTTTCATGTGCTGTGATCCTCCATTCTGCACACAATGTAATAAATTAAAGGAACATGCCAGCATTTTCAACCTAGTCTCTATCCACTGCATCTGTAGAAAGAAATGTCACGTTTCCCTGTAATGTGTTTATGTGAAACACATTTTTCCAAAACACTTGCATACTTGGGTCCAAGGTTAAAGCTCTAGATATGTTAATACCACAGAGGTGCTAAATTCTCAAATCCGATTGGTCAGATGGTCAATTTTCTATAACAGCAGCTCTGACAGAAGTTCCAGCTACGAGTCAAATCACAGGATTATATTAATGCGTTCATTTGAATATTTATAGCCAATTCACAAGGACTTGTATAATCCATCCACCCATTTTCTGTACTGATTATCCTACACAGGGTTGCGGGGGAGCCTGGGGCCTGCCCCAGGGCACAATCACACACACATTCACACACTACGGACAATTTGGAAATGCCAATCAGCATACAATGCATGTCTTTGGACTTGGGGAGGAAACCGGAGGAAACTCCCGAAGCACGGGGAGAACGTGCAAACTCCATGCACACAGGGCGGAGACGGGATTCCAACTCCGATAATAAATAATAATACATAGATCAAATTGATAATAATAATAATGATAATAATAATAATAAGATTACAAAATGTGCTCTTTCAACATGTGTATAATCATTGGTATGATGAAGTTTTCTCTAAAGAGGTGTTTATTTATTAAAACACATTATTATTATTATTATTATTAACATTTATGGAAAGAGTCTTTAGTATAACAGTCATTTGTAACAATATAAGGCAAATCTGTTCCTTTAAGTTTACTGATATGGGAAAAACTAAGGATGGAAGATATTACAGGGAAAACCACAAAACACAATAACTACATTTCCCCCCCCATTAACTTCTACTGAAAGTAAGGGAATTGCTGTTTATAGCTGCTACAAAGGATAAACAGTAAGACATACCATTCTTTAATAAATAAAACTAATGCAATATGCAAATTTCTGTGGTATGAGAGAAACAGAACCTTTCTTGATGTGGTGTTATTAGAAAATAATCAATGTTGTAGTTACAGTAATTCTGCTTCCTGTCAGGCCACACCACCTAATCACTGATTACTTTCCCAAAAACACACCCTGTATTGTTTTATTCCTGTTATACCACAGCAGCTAATGCTAATTGCAGTTTATTGTTTATTAAAAAAAACACCACATTATACTTTTTTTCCCTTTATGGTTACATTGAAATTAATGATTCCTTACGTAATTCATTCCTTTCACAAATGGGACTACTTTTTCAGAAGGTGGAAGGTGCAGCTAGACGTTAACAACAGAGTAGTGTTGGTCTTCTAGTGCATGGATACAACAAAACCCTCAGGAACGTGTAAATCAGTCCCTCCAGGAAATGAACGCAAAATCAATGAAACTCCGCAAAATTCGGAGGAGCTTGCAATTTTTCAGACTTAGCACACATTTTCTGCAGATTTGGGCCAAGACTATTTGGTGTGACTATTTGAGTAAATGTTTGTGTTTTTTTTTTTTTTTTCATTATTAAAATTTACTGTGGTGATGAAACATACACAAATATACAGTGGGTAGAGATTAGATTGAAAAATGTTGGCGTATTTCAACACACTACTATTCTGTCATGTTCATATTTGGACCTCCTGCTTTATTTTCTCCCCCAGGCTGCGGTTATAGTGGAGCTGCTAACCTTATAGCGGTGGTGCAAATGGCGTCCACGATATCGATGATGCGATGGAGGGCTGAGTCTGCTCCGATGGTCATGTCAGTACCACAGAAGTCGTTATCGATGGAACCCACCAAACCCACGATGTTTAGGTGACTGTACTGCTTTGCCGTCTCAGCAGAGATCCTGCCTAGAAAGGAGAACAATAGCAGTGCATATATACTGGCCTGTTAAGAAAAAAAAACACTTTACTTTGATCCGCTCTACTGATTCAGTCTGTTTTGTAACAATACTGAACTATTAATGGAGATGGGTGTCACAAGTGTGCTTTGAGCAAAATTCTTGTGAAGCTCTGAACAAGCTGTTGAATAATGCCAGCTAAACATAGCCACAGTGAACAAGTGCGGCCCTTAAAACAACTTCGCGTTTTATAGGAGCAGTTGTAAATTTGCAATTGTAATGAGAACAGTGACAAGCTTTTACATGCTGCATTTTTATGTGCCCAAAAAAATGAACATTTGTAAATTTGATTTTCTAAAATAGATTTTAAATCGTATGATTATTACAAGTGATTGCACGCTAAACCTTTAACATTCTGTCAAGCCTAATGATTCTAATGTATACCACACCACTGTGGAATTCTCAAATCTGACTGGTCTGAATGTGTCGATATGGTGAAGGATTTTAGAAGGAGTCTCCAGTGTCAGCGCTTTATAGCAGTCAGAACTAAAGCGGTAACTTCATAAAGTTTTCTGACACAGGAAAGTCTTCATGATAGATGATGTTCTTTCTCGGAAACATGACAAGTGACAGTTTTAGTCTAATTATCTTCAAGAGAGGAAAAAAAAGAGCGGCTATAGTGATAGGAAAGTGATAGCACAGACTAAACTGTTATGCAGATATTTCACAACATCGAATGTAAATGTAAAAGCTTTCGAAAAATGACGACATGTCTTAGTTAGTGTTGGCAAATTGCTCCATTTCAGGTAGAAATGAAGCACCACACCTGTAACAGTGAACTCTGGCATGTTTTATTCCTTTTACTTATGTCAAAATAGAGACCTTTGGCCATTGCTGTTATTTTTGCACCTTGTATTTGGATAAGTCAGTGCTGCTTTTAACTGAAATGCCCTCATACCTCATCGCAAATAATGGCTTGAAACTGGGGAAATGATGGAATGAATCCACAGAGATGATGAAAGTGTTAGCTTGCAAAATGTAGGGTAATGAGAGGCAGTACTCACTCTAAGGATGAAGTGTTGGCTGCCAATTTATTAGCACCGGTTGTACTTGTAAATCCTTCCTAGGCCATTCTGCCAGTTTTTGGACATTTTTTCAATGTGAGTGAATGAAACAGTGCTAATCATCAATCCTTGAGAGCCACTCATCAAGTCAGGATGGATACGGTTTACAGAGTCTTTCTGGATTTGACGTTTGATGCCAGCGAGCCAATCGCAGTAGACTTTTGGAGTAGATAGTAGAAAACTAGAAGATTATCTGAATGAGTATGGGTTTGTCTGTCGCAGGACTAGTGTGTACCTTTGGCTTCCAGCTCGGCGAGTAGTCCGCTCCACTCGCTTCGGAAGATGTTAGCTCCTGTAAGGCTGCCGTCACCTCCACACACACAGAGGTTGGTGATCCCTCGTTTCACAAGGTTAAAGGCGGCAGCCAGGCGGCCGTCCCGTGTGGTGAAGGCTTTACAGCGGGCGCTGCCTATCACTGTCCCACCCTGAAGAGAAGATCTGCATCAAACTAGCAAATCGAGCGCATTCATGCAATCCAGTGTAATTAAAAAGTTGCTACTTTCTCATGTTCTCCACGCAGCAGTGAGCAGAATTAAACAATCTAACCCTATAGAGGCTTTCCACCAAAGCCAGTGCAGACAGATGAACAAGCTAGGTGTGCCAACACTGAAACTAATGCGACTCGACTGAGAAGCAAATCATATTTGTGTAGAATGCTTTCTTAAAATCTTCAGTCAACAGTATTTGTAAATTCAATTCTAAAATCTGTATAATTCATGTACAGATGAAGAGTAAATGATCAAATGGAACACTAAAACATATTAACTAGGAGAAGGGGAGAAAAAAAAAAAAAGAAAAAAAAAAAAAAGAGTTCACACAGACAGAACATTTTCATAAAGTGATTTTTACCAGCTGGATGATGTTGGTTACGCTGTGCCAGTGAGCCAGTTTGATATTGTCTCCCCCATCCACCAGACCCTGGTAACCCTGCATAACATCAATACAGCACATCACAGCTAAGCCAGCATCAAACAGGCCATGTGTGTTACCATACATGGTTTACATTGTCAATTACATGGACATGGAAAATCTTCAATTTTGAAGATCAAATGACTTGGGTCATTTCCGTACATTTATAATATTCAAAGTGTATACCATACCCAATGTAACGTCATGATACAAAATCTGTGGGCTAAGTCTCTAGCCTCGAGTTGTGTTTATGATATACAAACAATAGCGCAATATTTTGTTTTGTAAACAAACTGCAACAAAACAGTGGGGTTATGTTATGAACGAATTTATTGAGGAAAACATATTTAAATAGATTTCAATCAGTTACTTGTAATAATGGAGTTTTAAGATCACTGCTGATAGCGACAGTACACAGAATATATAATCATGCTAATCTATTGCAATATCATCATCATCATCATCATCATCATCATCATCATATCGTCATAACACCTATGCCTACCTCAGTCTAACCTAAAAAACCCCAAAACATCCAGATCCTATTCTGAGCCCTCATTTCCTCTCTAATTAAAAGTTATGAAAAAGGTAAGGGGAAAAAGCATTTAGCAGATTTAGGAGATACCTCATAAATCAGATACACCTTGGCTCCAACATATATACCCATCCGAGTGACAGCACGGACAGCGGCGTTCATACCTGACACAGGAGAAACAAGACACAGCATTCATTTTATTGTAAGCTTATTATTCACTGTTTAACTGTTTGTAGCACTCTTGAGTACTAGCACTTACTCCAGCATGTGTGTTTAATCGTGGCTCTCTGATCATCTTTAGCTCTGTGCTTGGATTACGTTCTGATTCATTGGTAAGAAAAAGCATTCACCGTTTACATAAATGAAAATGTAATGGGCACGTTTTCGTCACTCAGAACTTATTTTGAAGAAGATTAATGTTTTTAATCCTTTAATAATACTTGCCTAAAAAGGCAAAATGCAGCATATGTGTTGCTGTTAACAATTGTGTACACAATTACCTAGAGACTACTTATTTGGCTGGACATCTAGTAAATTCTGTGTCAGTTTGATCTGTTTCACTCTTTCTTTGAATTACATGATGTGGTGATTCTGCAAGAATTAAATTATATTACATAAATTATGAATGAATGCCACAGAAGCATCTACACTTGATCTTATAACAGTTTCCAGATATTATGAGTATACACACTAAAGACATCCAAACCCCCTCTCCCACGTGTAATAACAGAGGGAATTTGCATATTAGATTATTATTATTATTATTATTATTATTATTATTATTATACCCTTGCTATAACTCATGCTGGTCACCTCTTAAACCCCATCTTAGATTTTACCGTGACATTTTTAGCTCACTGCAGCAAAGCTTTCTTTGCACTTTGGTTACTTAATAATTAAAAGTATTTAATAATAGAAAAAAGAAGCCTTTAAACAGCTGACCCATAAACTCCTTTTTTGCATCTTCACCCGTGGGACACTGAGACGTAATCACATCCGGATTTACTTTGACAGGAGGCGTTAGGGAAGTGATTTTAATTAATTTGACATCTTGAGTGCTTAAGAGAATAAATGTTGACTTAATACAGTATATAGCCCATGGTGTTAGTGCCTTCAACAAACTTCTCTCACTGGTTAGTGGCAGACAGAGAAACGTGTTTATGTCACAATCTTAGAGAAAAAGGTGCTAAGCTGTATCTATCCTTGTTGCTTGGACTGTACTGACAAGGTTACATCTTTGTGTCATTAGTATGTACCTTTCACCTGGAAATGCAACCATTTTGCAGCTTGAAAATATATGACTGGACCAAGGGGGGCACGGTGGCTTAGTGGTTAGTACGTTTGCCTTGCACCTCTGGGGTTGGGGGTTTGAATGTGTGCACGGAGTATGCATGCTCTCCCTGTTAGACCTCGACCAACAGTGGATTTTACAGATACCGATAACTAAGTTACCTGCCGATAACCGATTAATCAAACGATAATTTTTAAAACTGATACTGAATGGAAACATAACACTCAAAGTAAAATATTATTGAACTTTGTTAAAAATAAACAGTACTGACTGTACCATGAAAATGTACTATACTTTTTTAAATGAAATAAATATTTAAATATTAATATATATTAACTATAAATAAATATTAAAGTAAATAAAAGATATACATCCAAATTGACCCAAAAGGTAACAGTCCAAAAAACAAACAAAAATAGAGGCATCCAAAGTGAATAAAAAACACAACAAAATTATGCTTCGGGAGTTTCCTCCACCTACGCCGGTTTCCTCCCCCAAAGACACGTGTTGTAGGCTGATTTGGCATTTTCAAATTGTCCATAGTGTGTGAGTGTGTGTGTGATTGTGTCCTGCGATGGGTTGGCTCCCTGTCCTAGTTCCCTGGAATAGGCTTCAGGCTCCCTGTGACCCTGTGTAGGATAACCAGTACAGAAAATGGATGGATGGATGGATGGATGGATGATCTGGACCTAAGGACCGCCTTTAATTATTTTTTAGAGCAAAAATGCACCTTTCCATGTACAAACTAAAGAGGCAAAAAGATGTATCCATGAATGTGCTTTCTCAGCAACAAGGTACAGTTTAGTCCCCAAAACAAAACAGAAACCCTTATAGAATATGTAATGGTTTGAATGGTTATAATGGGGATTTTATTGGCTTAATGGAAACTGTAATGGTCCCTGTGGGTCTCTACTGTTAATTTGTTGATTTCTATTGGTGATGTTATGTCTGGTGGATACCATTAAGGACCAATAAATAATAATGTTTCTAATGGTCAGCTGATGGTTTGTAATGGTATTTGTAGTTGATATCATTAGAATTTTGGTGATGGATTCTACTTTTTTTGTTTTGTTTTGTTTTGGGGTAATTGGGGGTAGCCAAGAGACCCTATATTTCACAGTGATTTATTTTCCACATCAACACTTTTTGGAGATGGTTTCAGGTTATGTTCTGATTGTTTCAGACTGAATGGAACACCGTTACTGGTGTTCATCTGATAATAAGTGAACAATGCAGTGTGATGTTGAGTGTACAGTAGCCTACATGTCTGACTGCACGTACAGATGGACACGCCCTCACTTCCCAAACACACACTTCCATACTGTGTAGCAAGTAGACAAGCTTCGTCACTAGCTGTTGCCATGGCTACATGTACAAAGTGCATACTACTATACACAGTGTGTAATAGCAGAACTCGACCTGGAGTTAATATATAGTAGTATTTGGCTTGTAAAATAGGCCTTGTAAAACACATGGCACACAGTTTAGGGCACAAATACCACCTTAAAACCATAATGAGCTGGAAAGTTACTTTGTATCTT